>NW_007377459.1:49816-192330 GCF_000475195.1 Diaphorina citri
ACTGCTATGGTCTTATCGTCCCGAAATCGAAGAGAGAAGGAAGACAGGATAGGAGAAAGCCAGCCGTTCCGAGAACGCCCCGGATAAAATCCGCCCCGGGCGGGAATCGAACCCGAGAAGTCTAGAGAAAGAAAAATCAATTAGTTGAATGAATCATCATAATCAGTAAAATAGAATTTCATGCTGAAAAAGCTAACTAAAGAATCAAGTATACTGATTACTGTAATTCTTACCTCTTGAATGTAACCTATAAATTCCAAGACTAATTTACATTTCTCTAAACGCAACTCTTGAATTAGTCCTGAATATAATAATTATGCATTTGTTTACAGCTGGGTGATTGGCAAGTGCTGAGGAATCATACATTTAAATTTGAAATACACAATTTAAAATTTCCCAAGGGCAAAGAAAAAGATTGGAAGAACTTATTCAAGAAATGTGCAGCTCAAAGATTGTTCCTCCCAGTAAGTTGATTAAAAAAGGTCGTATTATTAAAAATATGAACTATATTTTGGCAATCATATTATACTTGATTCTTTAGTTAGCTTTTTCAGCATGAAATTCTATTTTACTGATTATGATGATTCATTCAACTAATTGATTTTTCTTTCTGTAGTCTTCTACTTATAACCTAAATAGTTGAATAAATATAGTTTAAGGGTTGAATATCAAATAAATGCAATCATATAGGCCTTTGTCTAACCTGGACGGCAAAGTGACTTTTCAGTCCTATGCTGGCAGTATAGTCATAATAATTGTAATAGTGCATAGGTACCTAGCAATCATATAGGCCTTTGTCTAACCTGGACGGCAAAGTGACTTTTCAGTCCTATGCTGGCAGTATAGTCATAATAATTGTAATAGTGTGTTCCTGTTATTGATTTATTTTCTTTCTCCTCTTCAGGACATTTTGTCTCATATAGATTCTGTGCTGTACATGGACATTGACACATTATTCCTTGGCCCTGTGCTAGAAGTGTGGCAACATTTCTATCTAATGAATGCCACTCAAATGGCTGCTCCCTCTTCAGGACATTTTGTCTCATATAGATTCTGTGCTGTACATGGACATTGACACATTATTCCTTGGCCCTGTGCTAGAAGTGTGGCGACATTTCTATCTAATGAATGCCACTCAAATGGCTGCTTTGGTACCTGAAGGTGAGGATGTCAACAGTGGCTGGTACAGTCAATATGCAAGACATCCGTACTATGGCAATACTGGTAAGTACTTTATTTAATACATGTTTTTTTTTTCTCTCTTTTTTATTTCATTCTAATAATTGGAGGAGGGGGTGGAGGGGGAGGGGGAGGTCCTTGCTGGGCGTCTGGGTTGCTTTCCTCAGCAGCGGTGCACTCTTCACCTTGTCCACCAGGCTGATTGACGTAGCCTTCGTAGAAGTAGGAATTTCGTTCTGGTTTAGGTTTAGCGTCTGGTTCTTGATAGATAGAACGGGGAGTGCCATTCCAGCAGCTGCCTCCGGTTTGACTTCTGTTGCCCTCGTGTGAGCAGCGATCTTCGAAATCCAAATCACTTTGACTTTGGTGACAAAATGACATGGTTAGGGTTAAAGGTCAAGTGCTCAGTGTCAGAAAGTTGTATGATAAGAGTTTAGGTCCAGCTTTAGGGGCGGGCGCCAAATAAAACTATTGGATAAAAATTGGTTCACCAGAAATTTGGTTTGGGCGACAATTTTGCGTGTTTGCGGAATAGTTCTGAGAAATTAAAATGTAGCCCAGAAAAGTGGCCACTAGGTAGACCCGAGGACGTGTTTATAGGAAGTAGTCTTTGGTCGAAATAACGGATGATTTTGGAGACTGGAATATACTCGGTTTAATGCCGTAGCTAACAGCTAACACACTGCTAGGACTGAATTTTTTAATACTTTTTGTTTTATTAATTACAAATAAATTAATGCAAAAATGCAAAAAATCAATTAATCACTAGGTAATTTACATTATTTTCAGACAAACTGTACATCTTCCCATGTCGATACAATTTCCGATCTGATCACTGCCAGTACATGTCCAACTGTGAATCTGCTAAATCTCAAGGAGTAGTGGTGTTGCACGGATCAAGGAATTCGTTCCTTAACCATATCATTCCTCCGTTCAGTGTGATCTTCCAGGCGTTTCAAGAGGTAAATATTATAGTAGGGCACAAAGTCTGCCATCATCAGAACCGAAGATAACAAACCGAAGCCTAGATCACAAGGCAAAAATAGAACGGTCAGAGGCCACAAATCATGCCATCGAGCTATAGCGATATACCCGTCGCGTCATTCACCTATCCTAAAGAAAATAGAATCCGCAAAACCTAAATTACAATAGTATCACTGCGAAGAACGTTCACAAAAGGTTTAGCGTTTCACGACGGAGTTGGTTAACTAACCAATGAGAAGACTGGCTAACAAATGTACCTATAGGTTTGTGAGAGATAGTTAGGTACCAAATTGCAAAGATAGATAAAATTACTTAGCGAATCGCAGATACGATATTTCGCCCCATATGTAAAACCTCAATCTAAAGGTGTGTCCAAACACAGTCGATCGGTTGTCGATCAACGCGACGAGGGTAAAACTATGTTATTGATCCCCGAAGATAACAAACCGAAGCCTAGATCACAAGGCAAAAATAGAACGGTCAGAGGCCACAAATCATGCCATCGAGCTATAGCGATATACCCGTCGCGTCATTCACCTATCCTAAAGAAACCGAAGATAACAAACCGAAGCCTAGATCACAAGGCAAAAATAGAACGGTCAGAGGCCACAAATCATGCCATCGAGCTATAGCGATATATCCGTCGCGTCATTCACCTAGCCTAAAGAAGATAGAATCCGCAAAACCTAAATTACAATAGTATCACTGCGAAGAACGTTCACAAAAGGTTTAGCGTTTCACGACGGAGTTGGTTAACTAACCAATGAGAAGACTGGCTAACAAATGTACCTATAGGTTTGTGAGAGATAGTTACCAAATTGCTAAGATAGATACAATTACTTAGCGAATCGCAGATACGATATTTCGCCCCTGAGTAATCTAAAGGTGTGTCCAAACACAGTCGATCGGTTGTCGATCAACGCGACGAGGGTAAAACTATGTTATTGATCGATGTCGATCGACGGCCGGTCAACCATGTGTGGACACATCTTTAAAGGACTTTTTCAGTCCTATTCTGGCAGGATAAACAAGGTATGTTCTATTGTATTCTTCCAGTATCAATTGAACCAGGATGCTACGGAGCAACTGTTTCAATCCCTACAAGCGTACCTAGGAGAAACAAAACTTGCCAAGTGTGGCTCTAACTACGAGAATATCTACTTGAAACAGATGCGAAGTGTGATTCAACCTTGGGTAGTATGACGGTAAATTCTCAACCAAAAGGTAACGATGCTTTGCGTCCACACTATGGTCCAAAACACGTCCACAGAGTCCACACCATAAATCAAAATCAGGAATTATTCACCCTTTTTCGGTGGGAACAAATTCACCTGTGCCACAAAAACCTGTGCCAAAAGGTCGCTATATTTTTCTGAACCAATTCGTTATACCTATGTACGGCCTGTATTATGGAGCAGTTTGAGTGTTCTCATCTCACAGTTATTCAATGGGCTCCTACCGAATATTAGTTAGGAGAGTTAGTCACTGATATAGGCAAGGCCACAAAAAATGTCCATAACCTTAGCTGTTGATTGGAAGTAGGTAGGGTACCTTTACCTACTTATGTACTTGCAGATGTTTTTTTTTTTTTTTGCAATCATAATATTCGCCTTGAAACTAGTAGACACTGGTTTTGCAGAGGTTACAATGGTTTTATCTTATCAATGCGAAGTCCATTTCGGTCTCCTCCCATCTCCACAATCCAATATCCCATAAGGAAGTTGTATGGTCGGTTGAAGTTACGTTTTTCCCCATTGTGGTTTTATCTTATCAATGCGAAGTCCATTTCGGTCTCCTCCCATCTCCACAATCCAATATCCCATAAGGAAGTTGTATGGTCGGTTGGTTTTTCCCCATTAAAAAGAGAGTGAGTAATAGAACAAACAAGTGAGGGGTTATTGAATGAAAAAGTAAAAAGAACAAAATAATGAATGGCTAATATTGGCTAATGGCCGGACCACAATCTGAGTTTAAACTTGGTTTAAATTAAACCGATCTCTGATTGGCTGAATTTTAATCCAAAACCTGAAATCTTATATTATAAAATCAAGATCCATTCACTCATTCACATTTTTGGTTTTTTGTGTTCCTGGTAAAAAGACCTTTAATTTGATATATAGGTCGACCAGGTTTGGATAAGTCCATCTATGGGGACAGACAGAGTGACAGACAGACGACACCGAAGCGAATACAATAGCCCGTACCTTATACCTTTTTAGCACGTCCTTCCTTTATAAACATTTCGGAGCCCTGTGGAGGCCCTACTTCTAAGTAAGTTATACTCGTACAGTTTATTGAACGAAGTCAGCCCCAAGTAATAACCCTAAGTTAAGGATGACGAAAAACGCCGACCCCGTCTGAACACGGAAAAAAGCGTGAGAAGAAGAGGAACTAAGCTGACTTTGTATTGTTTTCAGTGCGGCGCGGCTATTGGTACATCTGTTTCTTCGGGTTCGCCTGCAATTACATGATTCGGGTCAACTTGAACATCGCCATCACAGCCATGGTACACAGCCGCCCCGTCAACAATGATAGCGCTGTAAGCGAGTGTCTGGCGACATCTGGTGGAGGAGTGGGGAATGAATTGGCCGCTATGCGGCTTGTGTCGAGTTTGGAGAATGAAGTGGAGGCTCTGCGCCTCGTCAGGAGTCCCGTGCAGAACGGGACGAGAGAAGTGAGTTTTTTACTTTCCATATCCTATAATCTCCCCATACCCTATCAGTAGTAGGTCTTGAAGCATAGATATTTGAATATGAGTAATGAGTACTACCAACTCATCAATTTATTCACAAATTTACTCATTCAAAAAAATTTAATCAGAAGATGTTTTACTCATCAATTTACTCACAAATTTGCTCAATCAAAAAATTCAAATCAGAAGATGTTTTACTCATCAATTTATTCACAAATTTACTCATTACTTTTATTCAATTCTAAGGTACATACTTATCTGTTCACAGGCAGGTATATGGCTTGGCGTCCCCCATCTGGTACGCACAGTTTGCGCAGTCATCTTCTCATGGATGGCAGATAAAATGCTGACGTCACATTGTATGAGCACCACGGGCGTCAGGAAAACCTTTATCTTTGTAGGTAATCAGTTTTTATCTAGACGCGAAAATGGGTAAGACAAGGCCGTTTTTTTCTGAAGGGTAACGATATAACCAGGATGAAACAATGCTAATGGAGCTTGAAAATTCAATTTTCTTTGCCTAATCGAAAACCTAGTAAGATTAGCCTTGGTTAGGGATTGAGTCAGAACCAGGACCAAAATTTTGGTTCGAGCAAAATAAGAAGGAAGAGAGAAAAAAAAGAGTTTTTTATCGTAATATTGGCGTCCATCCTTGCTCTGATGACTTGACGGCTGCTCTAAAGTCTAAACACTAAGCTGACATTGTATGAGCACCACGGGCGTCAGGAAAACCTTTATCTTTGTAGGTAATCAGTTTTTATCTAGACGCGAAAATGGGTAAGACAAGACCGTTTTTTTCTGAAGGTTAACGATATAACCAGGATGAAACAATGCTAATGGAGCTTGAAAATTCAATTTTCTTTGCCTAATCGACAACCTAGTAAGATTAGCCTTGGTTAGGGATTGAGTCAGAACCAGGACCAAAATTTTGGTTCGAGCAAAATAAGAAGGAAGAGAAGAAAAAAGAGTTTTTTTATCGTAATATTGGCGACCATCCTTGCTCTGATGACTTGACGGCTGCTCTAAAGTCTTAACACTAAGCTATCAAGGCAGAAATACTTGTATGTTTCATGCGTGTCATTCTTGCTTGTCAGGTGCGGGCTTACATGGCCTGTTGCTGCTAGGCGTGGCCTTCTCTGGGTGTGATGCCACGATAGCCATCTTGTTCCTAACCCTGTCTACGGCCACAACTGGGGCTTCGGCCGCTGGACAGCTGGCCATTATGATCGACCTGGCACCCAACTTTGCGAGTAAGTAACACCCTGGTCTACGGCTACGGGTTCATGTTGAAGTCTTTGTTGACATCTGAGCATGCTTGGAGAATATTCCCGGACAGTCTCTCTGGGGGAAAAAGACTGACCGAATAAATAGAGTTGGTGGGTAAATCGACGATTTTGTGCCAACTTTGCGAGTAAGTAACACCCTGGTCTACGGCTACGGGTTCATGTTGAAGTCTTTGTTGACATCTGAGCATGCTTGGAGAATATGCCCGGACAGTCTCTCTGGGGGAAAAAGACTGACCGAGTAAATAGAGTTGGTGGGTAAATCGACGATTTTGTAATTATTTGGAACGTTGTCTAAGTTTGATGAATATTTTGTTAAACTGTTCAATACAAGAGGAATTTATCGATTAGTTTTGGATCTCATTTGACCTTCGGAGGTCTCAGAATCCCTCATTCTGATTGGGTTGCTCTGAGCCACTAGTAAGGTAACTACTGATTTGACATTACTGCTAATATCTGAATATTAGATTTATTAGAAATATACAAGGTGAAAAAACACCCTGTGCATATTGTTGTGTACAGGGTTAAGTAATATTATTATATTCAGTGAAAGTTATATAATATAATATTATTAAATAATAAAAGGGGGATATTTTGCCACAATTCATAGTTATTATAAACATCTTCCAACCGTTCTATTATGGAACTCTAGAATGGTTAGTAAGGGAAATCACATTATGCTATAAAAAAATTAGTATGTATTTATTTTCTGGGTGGAGCTAATAAAGAGGATTTAATGAGCTACCAACAGTCAATAATAAGCTGAATAAAAAAAATAGACTTCGTTCTACGAAGAAAAACGAAAATAATACGGGAATGTACGAAAGTATAGAAGGCAACTAAAATATTATCTGAATTGACAAAACTAACAACTTGTTCTTCCTGTTGTAACTGACAGATTTGGCAAATCTGAAATACTGATCCTCTCTACAAAGTTTTACAAGTATTCGGGAGAACAAATCACTTGATAAAATTTCAACATCCTATTCCGATTTTCCAATATTCAGAAAATCGGAACACGGTCTTTCTTCGGCGTAGGACGGCAAAACTTCTCTTCAATAGAAGAAGTAGAAAACCATCGATAACTCAACTACCGATAGTGACGTCTATTTCCTCCACCTTTAGCGATATCTACCGGTACCGATCTTTCCATTCCACCCTCCAATGACCAACTCACCTGATTTATACAGGATGTCCCACTCACATCAAGATTATACCGGGTGATTCACTTAGTGAAGAATAGACGTGCCCATATCCAAACAGCCTTCGTCTTCTAGTTTGGTGAGGAATTTCATGACTCGGTAGTTCTCTTCAATTTGGCGTGCCATATCGATCAGGCCTAGCAGTTTCCTGATGCCCACGAATACTCTGCAACACGGAGGGAAATTAGCAGTCATAATTCATAAAAGAGCTAATCAGATTACATGTCTCTGTGAGGGCTTGTCCCTACTTACCAATATCAACAACGTTAGTGACAGTCTGGTATACTATCTGGCTTTATTCTAGGACAATATCCTGATGAGTGATGAAATATCTGTCTTTATTTTGGTAATTATGTACCTCGCTTTATTCCTGCTACAATACCTAACTTTCTTCTAATTATTAGGTACCTACTTATCTTTATTCTAGTGCATTATGTACCAGTCTTTATTCTGGTGCATTACCTGCCTTTATTCCTGCTACAATACCCAACTTTATACTGATTATTACCGAGCTTGATTCTAATTACATATTATCTGTCTTTATTCTGCTAAATTACTTGTCTTCATCTTGGTGTATTACCTGGCTTTATTCTTTATCTTGGTGTATTACCTGGCTTTATTCTTTATCCTGGTGTATTACCTGGCTTTATTCTTCAACCTTAATTATTGAGATATTGGGAAAATCCTACAATGCTGCAGTGAGCACCAAAGTTGTGACATAATAACACAAAGAAACTGCATTTACATTAATTACATTACATTACATTACATTATTCAACCTTAGTATATTACCTGGCTTTATTCTTCAACCTTGGTATATTACCTGGCTTTATTATTCAACCTTAGTATATTACCTGGCTTTATTATTCAACCTTAGTATATTACCTGGCTTTATTCTTCAACCTTAGTATATTCCCCTGGCTTTATTCTTCAACCTTAGTATATTACCTGGCTTTATTCTTCAACCTTAGTATATTACCTGGCTTTATGCTGATGCAGGTATCGCTCGATCTCCTGCACTTGTTTCTTGCTGAACACATCCGACTCTTCAATTACATTGAGCAAATGCTCAGGGGTGCTCAAATTGGGGACATGGAGGACCGCGCTGAATTTGGACAGGATTTTCAAGTCCTCTAGAACCTCACGACAAGAGGTTGTACATAGGACGAGGAGCTTCTTATTACGCGGCGGTTCCTTCTTGAGAAGGACGCGGAGTGCTTGGAGTGTCATGTTGGAGTATCGCGGTCCTGTGGGAGGATTAGATTTGTTATAAGAAATGGAGAAGGTATAAATCTTACAGTAAAAAATAAACAAATAAAGTACCATAATAAGAATCGGAGCCTTATACCTACATAATAGAACAGTTGCGCTTACTTGGGTGGTGTTTCAAAGTCAAAAAGCTGTGAAAATGAGGGATTCCGGAACTTTTCTTTTTCTTCCACGACTTCTAGATGCCGAGATAAATCGATTTAAAAAATACCGGTAAATCTTGAACTCTGACGTCACGGCATACGTTCCCGTACGCGATGACGTCACATCAAATATCCCGACGGTGCAGGAATGTTTGGAAGCAGGCAGGATATTCATTCAGCAATCCAAGGACACGGAATCTTCAGGCCTTGTGTCTGTACTACTGGAAGGTAAGATCACAGTAGCACTAAGACTAGAATGTAATTCTACGGTGCAGGAATGTTTGGAAGCAGGCAGGATATTCATTCAGCAATCCAAGGACACGGAATCTTCAGGCCTTGTGTCTGTACTACTGGAGGGTAAGATCACATTAGCACTAAGAGTAAGAGCCTTTTTTTCCCAAAGAATGTAATTCTATTTTGTTCTTTACAATGACATCAACTAACATTACACTTTAATAAGAATATATTATGACATTCTGAATTGTATTTTAATGGATATACCCCAACGTTATGGACTTTCGTCTGTGTTAACGTTGGGGTGAATGTAGCCAATTTTCCAAATGATATACATATTTATGAAATTTTATTTATTTTAATCAATAATACATAAACAGATGTACCATGAGATATAGGTATGAGAACGAGTATGAAAAGAAAGAGACAGAAAGAGAGAGAGAGTTATAGATTAGATATAACAGGTACCTTGCAAATGAATATCGATCAATTTAAAATTCACTGTTGAACTGCTATGAAATTATCAGTTTTAACAAATTCTTTATACAGTGTTTTGAAATGCTTCTTAACTAATATTGGTGGTATGGTTGTCATGTTGTCAATGTGTTTGGGAGAATGTTTATTAATATGGACGATGTATGAATATAGTGTTTTTTTAATTCCAACAACTCGGTAAATTTTCTTTTCCCTATGGTAATGTCTTCGCTGGTAGCTACTCGATTGAAGTAGCTACACTCTTGTACTCACGAGGTTAAAATATACACCTTGCATTCCAAGTGCATAGCTGGAAAAACTTTGACTTTGAAGGGAATCGAACCCGTTACCTTTGGTGTGCATATACATTCGGGCACGGAGGTTACTCGCGTTTTAAAATGTTTTAAGAGCGTTGTCTTTTCGAATTAAATTGATCCCAAGGGCAAGGTAAACCAAGGCCCTTGGCAAATGGAGTGTGCCTGAAGGCATGTGATGTATTCCGATTTCCGATCCACTCGACCCCATTTAATTCGACCTCCCCTATTTCATTCTCTCAGGTCCTCCCAACTCTGGTAAAACCGCTCTGGCCGTGCAGTTGGCCAAAGACTCTGGCTTCCCGTTCATCAAGATTTGTTCTCCCGAAGACATGGTGGCGTATTCAGAATCTGCCAAGTGTCAAACCATTAGGAAGACGTTTGATGATGCTTACCGGTCGTCACTGAGTTGCATTCTAGTCGACGATATCGAAGGCCTTCTCGATTATGGTCCTATTGGTAAGACGAATAGAATAGAATAGAAAGGAACTAGAGTCCACCGCGCTAACCCCTACACCACTGAGGTTGGTTCTACTACACCACTGAGGGTGGTAAAGAACGAGGTAGAATAACGAAGAGGAACGTTGAAAAATAAATTAAAATTGTTCAGGGAACACCTTTAGGTTATGAAATAGTAAGTAAGTAATGGAGCAGTTGCAAATGGGTAAAAAATATTAATAAATGGTCGATTCCTGTGTAAAAAGTTGTGAAAAATCCAAATCAAAACTCAGAAAAAGTAACGCTCGGGATATTTGATGTGCCATCATCGCGTACGGGAAAAAGGGAAAGGACATTTCCCTGAAAAATCAAACTTTGGCCACCACTGAGACACAATTTTGCTGAATACTTCGCTGTGAGTGTTCCAAGAAAGATGGCATTTTGTTTTAAATATTTTCCAGCGAAGTTTCATTTTGTGCTTTCTTACTCCCTGTTTTGCATTTTTTCGCATGAAATTTCGCCTTGTCTGACTTCTGACTTTCAGGAATATACAGGTCCTAGAATGCTTCCTTCATTTACCTTTTTATTTTATTCATTATTTAGTCGATCATTTTATCTTATGTCTTTACTTCTCAGAATCCCAGTAGGTACCTTGCCCTTGGGATCAATTTAATTCGAAAAGACAACGCTCTTAAAACATTTTAAAACGCGAGTAACCTCCGTGCCCGAATGTATATCACACCGGAGGTAACGGGTTCGATTCCCTTCAAAGTCAAAGTTTTTCCAGCTATGCACTTGGAATGCAAGGTGTATAATGTATATTTTAACCTCGTGAGTACAAGAGTGTAACTACTTCAATCGAGTAGCTACCAGCGAAGACATTACCATAGGGAAAAGAAAATTTACCGAGTTGTTGGAATTAAAAAACACTATAATCATATATATCGTCCATATTAATAAACATTCTCCCAAACACATTGACAACCATACCACCAATATTAGTTAAGAAGCATCGCAAAACACTGTATAAAGAACAGCTCATCGGTTGGAACTTTGTCCACTTTCATCTTCATGATCTGAAATTGAAAAATAGATACATTACCCATTTATTCCAATTTCTTAGAATGGGAAGTACACTAGAATACTGTCAACAAACCATTTTGTCCTAGATTCCCCATAAAATAGGACAGTGAATGTATGTTACAAGTTACAAATGGGTCAACAGAGGACAAAAAAATGTCAATTTTGTTATTACAGGAAGAAGCAACATAATAAAATTATTTCCAACCGATTCTTTACTAATTAGTTCTATTGAAAACAAAATGTCAAGTTTTGTTTTCATGTAATTAATGTGTAACGTGTAATTAACAAGTAACATGTACCTAATTAACGATACAAAACTACTAAAATCCTCTTTGAATGAACAATAATAAATTGTACATTAAGGAATGGGAGGGAGGTGTTTTTTCAGAATTTGCTAAGGATTCAATCTGAACTTTTCTCAAGAGTGTCAAAAAGTCCATGAAAATTCCCTTCAGACTACAAGTACAAGGAAGCAACCAGATTGTAGGTGTAGACAGAGTGATGTAATTTTGACAGAAATATCAAAATGAATAGGAGAAAATCTTACCCCGACCATTTGGGATTTGCTTTCGTCGTATTTTCCTTTTCCGTTGCCCTGATAAGTGCTTGCAATTTTTATCACTCAAGCACTAGCACTGGCGCAATGCAGTTCTACTGGAAAATCAATGGACAGCATAAAAATTTTCTTCCTGAGTTTGCCCGACTTTTCAAATTCAAATTTCGCGGGCGGAAATTTTTCATCGATAAGAAAAAGTTCTCTGTGCTCGGTGACGTACCTACACCACAGAGAAGTTTAAAAAAGTAAACAAAAATTTAAAAAAAAAAATCCATTTTCTGAAAAGGTTGGACGTTCCTCTGGAAAGTTTATCCTTAAAGTTTATTTCTTGTATTGGGGTATTTGTTTCACAGGCAGAATGAATAACTATAGCAGTGGCTCATTGGGTGTGCAGAGCACAGCAGGGGCTGTCCCCGTCCTTAATGAAAAGGGTAAGTTCATGGTGGTGCTTTGGATCCCTACTATCTAGATCTCTACCCATCTGGGAATGAAATGCGGACTTGAAAATTATGTTATGAAAAGAGTTATATAGGTCTGCTCTAGGGGTAAGGGTTGTAAATTTTGAGTAGACTAGCTTCCCCTTGAAGTATAACCCTTACTAGCCTACCACCAAACTAGATGACAGATTTTCAACTGTTCCAAGAAGCATTGAAAGAATAAGGACAAGTACCTACTCATCTACTCATGACAGTTGACTGCAGATGAGGACAAGTTATTAAAAAATTACTAGCCCTCACTCTGGTGTTGGACTTTTTTTTCCTACTACAATATAGACACTTACTCATTTTGTTTATTTTTGTCCCCAGGGGAGGTAACAATGAAGAAGGTGAAAGTTCACCGCTACGTGTCAGGGAAGCGGCCAGACTATGCTCAGGGCTCCAGTGACTCAGAAGACGATGATGATGAAGTGGTCAACAGGAAATCAGAGTTCACGTCAATTCCTCACATCCCTTTTGAAGACCCACGTCTCAGGCGATTGACAAGTAGAAAACAAGAGGATGCAGAAGAAGATAGAAGGTCAAGGCATAGGTAATTAATGTATTGATTTAAATTTTACATCCTTAGTCTAGGTGAAAAAAAATTCCCACGTCTCAGGCGATTGACAAGTAGAAAACAAGAGGATGCAGAAGAAGATAGAAGGTCAAGGCATAGGTAATTAATGTATTGATTTGAATTTTACATCCTTAGTCTAGGTGGAAAAAAAAAACAAAAACAAAACAAAAAAAACAACAAAAAACAATAACAAACAAATTAGTGATTAACAAAAAAAAAAATCTAGTATGTTACCGATAAAATTAGTGTGCTTATTTATTTAGTTTACTTTTATGTACATAAAAATGAAAAATATAGAATAGATCTTTTGCAACAAAAATCAATGTAAGAAAAACGATTCAAAGGACAGTTATTAGTAAGTTTAAACAAGATAAAAAAACATAGTTTTCGATAACAAAAATAAAGATTTATTCAACAAGAAATATTTAATTCACGAGTAATGAAAGAAGTATTTACAAGAAATGTGATTTTTTTCTTCAAAAGATCTCTATTGAGAGAAAAAAGCATTGAAATCCTTGGAGTTTAAATTTTTAAATGGGCTTTGGGTAAAAACAGTCCTACAAAAATGAGCAAAAGTTGACGAAAAAGAAATACCAAAACCGAAAGCTAGATCAAAATTTTGGCACCAGAATACGCCAAGGATAGGTAAGTAGGTCAATGAGGATAACAATTGTTTACATTAGTTGAGTTTTTGGTGGACCACCCAATAAAGTTATGACTGAGTATTTATTGACACGAGTTTCTGAACTTGTCAACACCAGTTCATTAATCATTCAATAGTGATACAACTGATAGATAAGTTGATAGGACACCAGAAACAAGCGGAATTGTTTGTGACAACTACGAACTACTTACTTCATGTTTGCAATAATAACATTGGTGCATTAATTAGCAAAAGAATATTTTATAAAGAACAGAGGTAAGAACGAAAAACAGAAAAAGAAGAATGATTGTGGAACACAACAGGGGTAGAATCAAATTAGTGGTAGGTAGGTATATTTTTTAGTAGATAGGAAAATTTAGAAGTTGACGGGTACAGAGAGATGTGAACAATACCTGAGTTTTTGAGTTAAAACTAGATTAGTAAAGAAGAACTTATCTATGAGAGAAGAAATGGTAACTTTGTGTTAAATCTCACGTAGTTTTAACTCGTGCATTGAACCAATTTGTGCATGGATAAGGAACCAATAATAGAGGTTAAAATAATATTAAGTATGGTAATACATTTTGAGATACTTGGTATGTTATTTGATTTTCAAATTTGAATTAAAATGGATTTTAAAATAATTTAGAATCAAAAAGTCTGACATTTATGTGCCTACCCCTATTGTTAACATGTATAAATAGCGAAATAATACAAATTGGAGAATGTCCCAAAAATATTGACGGGTGATTTCGAGTTTGAAGTCGGTTATAAAGTTGAAAGTACCTACGGTAACAATGCTAATACCTATGTAGGTACAAAACTAAAAGTTAGGTCACTGACATTCCAATGACATCAGCTCATAACGTTCAATATGTTTTTATTTGTAAGTGGTGTAAACATGACAATGTTTGTATCGGTCTGATTTAGATTTAGAAAGTATCCATCTATTTTTATTTTGACTACATTAGATATTTTGCAGAAGAAACAAACATGACATGCTAACCGTTAGGTACGTTGTAATTAGGTTACGACTGTTATGATTATGAATCAACGGATCATAAACATTATCTCATCTTAGCTGAAAGATGGTTCGCAAGAAAAAAGAATCATTTTGGGACATTATCCTTTAAACAAAATACACAAATGAAATAAAAACTTAATATAAAAGAATATTTTGTGGCCCTATCTAATTAAAATAATAAACAATCAATAAATAATTCATCGGTAACCTTTTTAAAAGTAAAAATAAATAAAATCAAATAAATATAGAAGTTTAATTAATATTTATTCTTGGGCACATTGGGAAAACGTGTAGTACATCGATAAATAGCCGTCAAAATTATCATGCACCGAATTATAGGGCAATTACAAAAAAGTAAGTAAAACTGCAAAAATTATGTGAGAAAAAATCTCAAGATCGGATCGGTGTGAAAATCGAGTGGTTTCAGACCGATCTGACATAGAAAGGCAGTAACAATAAGGCAGTATGAGAAAATAATAAATTCATATATATAAGTTTAGTGTAAAAACTCAAGTGCGAGTATCAAAAGTTCTTTTTCTTTTCAATCTGAAACATTTTCGAAGAATCTCAAAACTACTTTACTTCGCAAAACTTCTGAAAATCCGAAAGCTAGGTACTTGGATCAAATTTAACTTTCATGATTTAAATTAATGATTATGCCAATAATATACACGATGTTTTCACCGTTTTCCTTGTTAAATTAAACTACATTCCACAATCAAGAAGTTTTTTCATCATCAATTTTTGGCTTTAACTCTTTTGACTTTCGAAACCCGTTTGAGCTGGTCAGCTGTTAAATGCTAGAGAGGTCAGACAAGGTGTAGTATCATGATTCATTGTTTACTTACTGAAACACACTGTATTGTCAAAGTTAACTAAGAAAGACGATCATAAAACTCATTCATCCAGTATAGGAAAAATCTCGTCGATTATGGAATGCAAGTTTTCAAATGAGTAGTATGCATAAATTTGAAATTTCAAATGACTTAATAATTTCAAAAACACCTAAAATCTATAATATAAAAAATTGTAAAATATAAAAATAAATTGGGAACTGAAGCACACTCGTTTCATTCCTTAGGATTTGGTAAAGTTTGTAAAAAATGTTATGTTCTAAGTAAAATTCATAAAAACAAGTTTTAAAAGAAAATCGTTGCGTTTTTTTTAAAATGAAGTACACAGATTTTCGTTACATTTAAGGGACAGCAGTTGATTTTAACTTATAGAAACTTTTATTTAAATGGGGAATCTCATAATCTGATTGGTCGAACGGCAAAGACAATTTTACCAATTAGGTACCTAGTAGATCCTCCAAGGAAATAAAAGCTCAACTGATCAAATCAAAATACGATTGTGATCCCCAGCCTTATGAATAGGACGTGTATAAAAAATAGACTTAAACAAGGTATAAAAGATTTGTTAAGGCAACGTCAATTTAAATTTAGAAATCAAAGGTAATGATTTGTTCAAGGACTTTGGGTAAAACCAGCATTTCTGCCAGTTCTAGTCATGTCATGTGAGGGGGGTTGTACCAAATACGTACAGGGTGAAATCAAGGAACCAAATGTGGTCCCCCACCCTATACTATATAACGGTACTTGGCAGAAATAAAATAGGAACTTTAAGTTAAATCCGAGATGCGAAAAATTGGGATGATTTCCCAAAAGAAATTCTCGAGCTATTTTTGGGGTGGGAGATGCCACTTTCCCAATTGGGGGTGGTTTAAAAAAAGAAGTATACCAGTATAGGAAGTATTTAATCCATTTAATACGAAATAACACCTTTATTTACGCGGTTCTGTACTTCAGAATACTTCAGTGATAATTTGGGAAAACTGTAGATCATAAAAAACCCTGTTTTCCAAAGATTTAAAATAAAATTAAATAAAATGTGATTGAAAATCGATAAGAAAACATATCTTCCTTCTCTCTAAGGATAAGGAAAGCAAAAGGGAAAGAGAAAGAGAGAGAGAGAGAGAGAGAGGGAGGGAGGGAGGGAGAGAGGGAGAGAGAGAGCACTTCTATGGATGGTGGATGTGTCAAAATTACCAAACATTCTGATATTATCATGTAGGTGAGAATAACACCGGAAAAAGGAATTGATATTATTAGAGGATGTGCCAAATTTACCAAAATTTCCGATGGTTTTTATTTTTGCAAATTTTACCTTTACTTACAGTGTAATACGAGAATTGGTGGATGTGTCAAACTTACCAAATTTTTACTTTCTATTATTCTGTTAGCATTACCTAAGCAGCTATTAAAGGAAGAGAGGGAGTAGGTAAATACCTATAGCGAGTATTAGTGGATGTGCGAAATTTACCAAATTTTCTAGTGCATGAGGATTGAGGGAGAGGGAGGGGAGAAGATGTATTTTTAGCAAGATAAGGGTTTTTGATACCCAAAATTTGTTTGTCGTTTAAGCTTAACGATTATCTATGGAATCTAAAGGCATTTTTCCTCCGAAAGGATGGTATTAATGGACGTCATATTGTTCAATCTTTGGAAAACGAACTTGAGAATAAAATCTGAAATGTTTTCTTCTTACTAGCTTACCTGAGGGTCATGAAAAGATAATCCCTCGGGACTTAAGACTACGAAACTGGGTACCTACCTATACCTACAATGTATTGGGTAGTTCGAAAATAGGACCGGAATTTTAGAGTAAATAATGAGCTTAAGGCCAAGCTTTTACTCGCAGGGACTGAAAAAAGCGTCATTCTTGCTTTCAAAGCTTTTTTTTAGAAATAAAATTGATTGTGCGAAGGCAAAATAGGTCTCCTGTGATGACTAGAGTGTTGCGTATTGCATATTCTTGAAAAATCATTACCAAAAGACTCTGACTCGTAAGAAAATACATTTAGAGGAAAAAGTACAAAAATATTTGATTGAAACAAAGTTGAATACGCTTTTCTTTAGACGTGATGTCATTTGAATTAAATGTGGCAGAGTTGAATACGCCTTTCTTTAGACGTACCTAAAGTCATTTGAATTAAATGAGGCAGGCATTTTTTACTTTCTTCTGGCATTTTTTACTTTCTTTCCTCTGTGCTATGTATGTTAGATAATCTTAGGGCATTTCACAAAAGAATGAGGTGAAAAGTAAGCCATTACAAGTGTCCAAGTATTTACTTTATTGTTTCATGGTTACTTGGTTGTTTCTCTAGTAATGTCGCCTCTGGTTGCTTATCGTTTACAAGAACCAAATGTCCTTGCAAGTGTCAATGCCCCGGAAGAACGGGAAAGAGATAGGTGGCGATAGTTTTTCCGATTTTACCGAGGATTGAACCTGAGACTTTCAACTACGGAGGTTCTAACATCCGTATTGGAGTTTAATTGTTCATTCTTTGCTGATTAATCAATAATTCGACTTTGCTTCAATTCAACATCAAATATTAGATAGTATCAAAAAATAATGACATGCTTTATGATGGTGAAAAACTAGGAAAAATATAAATGTATTGTATACCTATTATTACAAAAATCTTTAGGTCAGAGAGTTTCAATATTTTTTAGAATAATTTGAACACGGGTAGGGACTCATGTGAAAAGAGCATGTAAATCCCAAGATTAATTGAAATCACAAAGAACCTCAAAATCGACATTTTCCAATATTCAAACCATCTGTGAAGGTCCAATCTAGAGACATTTTTATAAGGTAGGCCAAAAGTCGAGAACCTTATTAAATAATAAATAACTATATGTATGTATAAGGATATAGGTACTCGTACAATTTCAGAGACCTAGTTCCGAGTAAAAAATGTTTGAAAAAGTTTTATTATTAGAAGTTATACCTACAACTTGTAGTATAAATGTTTTTAGATTTCTCGATCTTTTAGCCTACTACCTATGTATAATAATGGATGTTAGATCATGTTAAATAAATAATAAAGTATTGATAAAAGTTTGAACATTCTTACAAAGCTCCAATGACGAAAACTAACTTCAAAAGAAAGGTAAAAGATTTTCGAAATGCAAAATTCAGTTTTTACGTAAAAGTAGGTACTCACAGTAGGTATGTGTATACCAACGTGAGAAATTCAGCACTTATTGCTGTAGGGAACTTTGTAAAAGTGTTCAAACTATCTAATGACTATGAGGTATTGATTCAGAACACCAAAATATTCACCCCAAAACTATAATTGGAAAATGTCTGCAGAGATCAATTTTTTATTTAAAAGGAAAAGTTCAGGATCACTGAACATGGGGGTAAGAATCAAAATGTTTGTTTAGTTCGCGATGTAAATGTTCAGGCAGTACTCCTACATTGGTAAATAGCGATCTTAGCACATTAAGTTCTTCACTCAAAAGTTCTATACGCTTTTGTAATCTTTCGTTTTCCTTAACTAAGAGTTTCACTTTTTCTTCGGTCTCTCTGGATCGTATTTTGGCCTTTTCTCTTGATTTTCGGACAGCTATGTTATTTCGCTCGCGCCTTCTCTTGTATTCGTCAGTGTTTTTGTCAACAGACTTACCATTTTTTCGATGGTGATGGTGGTGAGAATGATGTTGATTACTGGACTTACTTGAGTGAGCTAGAGGTGTGTTAAAGTTTGTAGGTGCACCGTTACTGATAACGTTGTAAGGAGTGGTTTGATGACGAAATTCAGATTCAACGGGCTCCTCTTTAATATTAGGACCGCCAGTCGAATTTGAACTTGAACTTTCAAAATGTACAGGCTGGGGCATATAAGCAAGAGTATTACTTCTTGCTGGAAATTGCTGACGAGGTTTGCCCTGTCCTTGGTTTAAAATTTCTGTAAAAAGTCCCTCATTGAATTGACTATCGTCGATCAAGTTTTGTAAATCCAAAGAGATTTCTGGCGTATTCAAGTCCGCCAGATCCGTATAACGTTTCATGTGCTGATGTTGAGTCAGTTGCTGCTTTTTCACATTCATAGCTTCTTGCTGGATGGAGGCAGCGTTGGGTTGAGGCGTATTATCGTACATCTGAGGAGAATCCATTGTGTGAGGTTTCCACGTGTGAATATCGATCTTCCTTTATTTGTAAACAATCCAAGAGTTAACTTTAAAACACCACAATAATTCCATTTTAATAACACCAAATAATTTTTAAAAAAGAAACCCGCGACGAATTTTGAAGTTATTTATAATATTATCACAAAATTTATTATAATCCAGTAAATAAATCAAGCATGTCATAAAAAAATAAATCTTTTTATTTCTATTATTCACAAAAACAAAAAAGAAAATATTTCGTAAACTCCGAAATGACACAACTGACGAAAGTACAGAGCACAGCACGATAACGATTAAACCTCAGAAAAGACAAGGACTTGAGGAGCACTTCTCAGATTGTGCGCACTGTCCTACCACTCTCTCTCCTCACTGAATAGTGAGAAAGTAGGGTGAATCAGCTTCATTCACGTGAGAAGTATTTTTACTACTCGTATACTACTACTCATACTACCATGTGATTTACTAGCACTCCTCAGCATTCATCAATTCAATCTTGAATCTCAATTCTGAGTACCTATCTGCTATTACCCCACTTAATATCTAAACCGAGTCGCAAATTAGTTTGAAGTTATACTTAAACTAGATTATGTGTGATATTTATCTAATCTTGAACTGTTTACCTTATACCGCATGTCAGACCTACACATTCATACTATTCTTCAAGCAAAAAGGTCGTTTTACAACGCCAAAACCAAAATACATAATTGAATTATTGAATAGTAGGTAATATATAAAGATAGAGACAATGTTTTTATCGAGTAAACTTAGGCACTGGATTAAAAATGAAAAGGGCGTGAGTCTAGACAAAGAACCCGTCATTCTGTGCGTATAATACCTACATACGAGTATGTAGGTATTATACGTGGAAACTCCACACACCTTTAGAAAGATCATTTCCCAGAATCGGGATGCCAGGTCGGTCTCTCATACATTACTTTAAGATACTTACCGTTGGCGTTGAATAACAAAATGTCCCGTGATCCCAACAGGAACATAGGACCCCAAGAAAGAAACACTAACGAAATCGATTTTAAACCATCGACTTTCCTTGCTCATCTCTGCTCAAGTTTTGGTTTCCGCCGCTATTTTATATTTTCCTCAAAGGTACTCGTAGGTACGTGATGAATCTCCTTTTTAGATTCATCAAGTTATCCGGGCATTTTATGAACGAAACAATTTCGGTTATTTCAAGAAACTAATGTACGAATTTAGTCAAACAACAGAAATTAGGGGCTTCGTAATTTTTTTTTTTTTTTTCAACAAGAGTTTCCATTAGAGTATTTAAGATGACCAAGGAGTCTTTCCTATGTAACTTTTCACGACAAACACGACAACGTCAGATGGGCGAGAAGGGGCACAATACTTCCCATTTAGGTGCTGGGTCAACACGAGAACACCAGAAAGTAACCCGTTGAAATATTTGCAATCGAAAAACGAGTACAAATTTTTGTCGATGGTGGGATTCGAACCCGGGACCTTCTGCATGGCAAGCTAGCGCGTTACCAAATAAAATACATTGAACATTGAATGAAATAGTAGCTACATTTGGGTTGCCGTTCAATCGACGGGATGTAGTACTTACCTAGGTCCTAGATATGTACGTAGGTAGGTATAGATATGTGTCCATAGTATGTACGAAAAATTCGGAAGCAATCTAACTACTTGCTTCCGAATTTTCGATAAAATCATAGTCGGCTCATTGTTACTTGGAATAAGATTTTGCTGATAAAAAAATAAATAATAGTAATAATGTTTTTCAGAACAAGTGTGCACAAATGGCAACATTTACCCCGCCCTCCGCTCCGGACCATGTTTTAGTCTGTCGCGCAAAGCTTGGTTTGCGCAAACTACCTATAGCTTTGTTTACTTTGATTGCGCGAAGTAGTAAGTAGTTGGACTAGAAATCGCATCTTTTCTTATCCAGTGGAACCGCGCCCTAACGTAGCCTGTGTCGTAGCATGACCTTTACCCCACCCTCTGCTCCGGACCATGTTTTAGTCTGTCGCGCAACAATTGGTTAGCGCAAACTACCTATAGCTTTGTTTACTTTGATTGCGCGAAGTAGTAAGTAGTTAGATCAGAAATCGCATCTTTTCTTATCCAGTGGAACCGCGCCCTAACGTAGCATGACAATCCAACCAATCCTTCTGTCATCTCATAAAATAATACACACCCACTGTTCAACTTTATGGAATCGATCGGTATAGAATGTATTCCTGAGTAATCTAACCAGATAAATAACAAACACAGAACAGTTTGAAGTTACAAAAAAAGATTTTATTTGCAGAAAATCAAGAAACAAACACGTCTGAAACGTTTTTTGATTATCTAAAATTTACTAAATGAAAATCAAGCGCCATTTCTGCAGAACTTGACACATTCTTCAATGGTAAACTAAGAATTGATCTAGAACAAATTTAAATCTTATCAAAAATCAATAACATAGGTACCTACTTACAATAGATCAGTAGGTATTTGTATCTATCAGTAGTAGTAAATCTTACAAATAAAAAAAATGTCAATTCATTGCATATCAATGCATACGCCTAATTTGCAGCAAAAGATGTTTTATATAAATGAAAATACCTAATCTATAGGTACAAGAGTAAAAATTCATGTGGTACAAGTAGTGTGAAGTTTCCCTGACTGGTCATCTTAGACTTATATGGCCTAAAGTGATCAAAAATCAATAACATAGGTACCTACTTACAATAGATCAGTAGGTATTTGTATCTATCAGTAGTAGTAAATCTTACAAATAAAAAAATGTCAATTCATTGCATATCAATGCATACGCCTAATTTGCAGCAAAAGATGTTTTATATAAACGAAAATACCTAATCTATAGGTACAAGAGTAAAAATTCATGTGGTACATAGTAGTGTGGAGTTTCCCTGACTGGTCATCTTAGACTTATATGGCCTAAAGTGATAACACTATTTTCAGAGGGTAACTCAGCAAAGCGGAGAGCTGTTGCTCTCAAATTTATTTTGAACCAGACTGACACAAAAATATTGTCTGGCCAGCGCCGCTACAGTAGTAACCATAATTGGGTTTCTCAATGTTGGGTCAATCACACATAACTTGTAACAATTTTTTGACCAGTCTATGGCGATCGTTTGCTATTGTAACTCAGCAAAGCGGAGAGCTGTTGCTCTCAAATTTATTTTGAACCAGACTGACACAAAAATATTATCTGGCCAGCGCCGCTACAGTAGTAACCATAATTGGGTTTCTCAATGTTGGGTCAATCACACATAACTTGCAACAATTTTTGACCAGTCTATGACGATCGTTTGCTATTTCTAATCTAAGAACCTGCTCTACAATCTCGTAAAAATGGTTGCTAACGTCTCAAGATTCTCAGAGACTATGTCCAAACAGTCTCAGAGCATTCTCAAAGGTTAACAAACACTTTAACACCAGATTCTAGAGCCGGCTATAAATGTACTAATCAGATGAGCACTTAATAACCATATAGGTAATATAATTAAACAATTTAATTGCCTAGTATATAAAATAATAACAAAATTACAATATAGCTAAATAATTAGATACTGAAGAAAATATTTTTAAACTTATAACAAAATCTGTTCACGAAACTCGCAAGATTAACGAGCTTTCAGATTATATCAGAAAAAAAAAAAAAAAAAAAAAAAAAAAAAAAAATCAACTCTGTACGGGAAAATATCGAGATATCTAATGTAAATGAATAAATATTTAAGCATAAAATGTAAAAAAAATGTCGAAACAAATAAAACATCTAATAATAAAACTCTTTGCAGGAAAGTTAAAATAATAGTAACAATAATATTATGGTAGGTAATGATTAAAAAATACATCTAATTTTATTTGGAATAAAAGGATCTTCATTAAATGAAAAACGAGATCAGGAGCAAATTCTTCAAAAAAATCTTGAAAGGCTTTGTAGATAGATTCCTAAAAATCAATTAACAGAGTGTAAAACGTGAGGAATATTACGTATTCTATTAAAATTTAGGTTATTTGTCAGAAAATATTTCTAACCATGTCATATATGAATGAGAATCATCAAATATATACGTAAATTTAAAATAACAAAAACAATGAAAATACAAACATATTCAATTTGGTAATGACAACATCTTACTAACAATTAACTATTTCTCGAATTCTCAATATATTTATGAGATAACAATACAAAAGGGTCTAAAGAACAGAATAAAATGAAAATTGAGCATTCATATAAACTTTAAAATCCAATAAAAAGTGCAAAGATTTACAGAACGTGAAGTTTCCAACATAAATAAGTATTAAGTAAAATAATTATATTAACGCTTCTCACTTCTTAATTCTATTGATAAACTTGGTTTAAGCCGCAGCAGAATACATTCCTCCCATGACTGCTGAAAACAGAAAGTAAAGTACGTGTTAGAGGCTGTGCTGATCTTCCTGTCTTATATTTATGCAGTCTCTGCAGTACGTTAAGAGACCTTGTTTAGACTGCCAAAATAAAGAACTAACGTTTCAGTCAAATTCGAGCAGGATAAAGGTGAATTTTAGGACTAGGCATCCTCCTAGAATTTGGGTGTGAAGTGACCACACGACTCAAAATTTGAGTTTAGTTTTGTTGTTTAAACTGAACTCAACTTTTGCAGATTTCAATTTCAGACTGGAACCAAGGGGCGTAAAATAACCCCGGCATGTTGCATAACTCCGAAGTTTTTAGGCATTCATACAAATTTTGGCACTTCAAATCGAACTGTGTACCTATATCCAACCAAATCTGGTTAGATAAAAAATACCTACTATGTACGAGTATGAGTACTTGAGTAGCCCTATAAATTCACAAAGAAAAATATGAAAGTCTCTTTTATTTATAATATTCAGGTGGGTTACTTTTTAGCACCAAAGATCTGGTTACAGCGAAATATCAAATTCAAATCTAACTTAAATAATCGGGAGTAGTAAAAATTTAATTAAAAATGCTCTAAAAAAAACTGGCCCCAAAATTATACTGACTAGGAGTATTACTACTAAGTACATTATTAGTAGTCATTGAGTCTTTACTGCTCAATTTAAAAAATTAATCTAGATTCTACAACGACTGTTTGGTCAACACAGAAGACTTACATGAAGCGGTTAACAAATAGGCTTGTTTACAACAAACAAATATGGTGAAATGTTGGTTAGTAAATATATTTTTGTTATTGCCAGATACTATCCAAAAGCTGTATGTAATAGCCACAAATTGAAATTTACATTCAAATGAACCCATTCATTAATACATATACACAGTTTCCAAACCTTTATTATTTTGTAAAAGACCTTTTTCTTCATTTGTAAAGTAAATTTTGCAAACAACTTTCAAGCCCAATTTTCAGTTAACCATTCAGATGATTTAATATAAAATTGTTTACAAAATTTAATCCAATTAACAAACGTCACCAACAAACATTTCCCAATTGGAAAGATACTATACAAATAATGTAAAAAGAAAAGCTTGAGCTTGTAAAAAAGCCTTGATTACCAAAAGAAAAGTATACCTACTATTGCCAAAGTACTTCAGTATATTGCAGTAAAGGAAACCAGAAAAATATCTAATTTGCCTTAGCAGAAAGATATTTTTGTACTTTCTAAATAAAAAGTTATAAATATAAAAAATAAAGAAGATTAAACCACCTACCTCGGTAAATAAAATGAGACCCGCTCACCAAACAAAACAATAGTAGTGGTACAGAAAACAGCATGGGAGGAAACAATTTACAAGTTAAGTCAAATAAAAGGCAAGATGCAAAAATAATAATAATATAATTAAATATATACCATGTCATAGTCCTATGTTTTGGTTTTATTTTTAATTTTTCAGTGCAATTTGCCACAGGAAAAATATCTAAAAGTAACACCACAACCTTTGAATTTAATTTAATGGGAAAGAAGAAAAGATCCTTGGACAGCATTTCTCATCGTATACGTGGGTATATTTCATTTGGCGTTTCCCGTTATAAAACTCAGAAAAAAAGGACAGGAGAATTGAAAAATTCGCACAAGATTGATAGTTATGGACAAAGCTGACCAAACGTGTGTCGACCCTAGGAGTAAGGAAAGATAAGGTGCAATAATAAGAAGACATACATAAAAAGTCAACCCAATGATGCGTTAGTTATGCGATTTGGAAATGGTGATGTCTGGGAGGATGACAGGGAAGTGTTAGGCCGTGACTTTTTATACACAACTTTAGGAAAATGTTAAAAGTTATAACTTATGATTATCCCGAAAGATAAGATTTCACAAGTGACAAGCCACACAGTTGCGGGAACGATTTGTACCGTGAAAGAACTCTGACTGTCAATCATGTAAACTGCTTATTTCACGTGAAATGCTGTCACAGGTCGCTACTCCCTTGACCTCACGAGGTTGAGTGCACACCAAAGCTCTAAGCACATAGCCTAAAGTTTACGCTCAATATTTTCGACACCAAATGAAGATTGAACTTGGATTTTCTGCGTGCTAGGCGTTCCGGTTACAGAGGTTGCTAGAAGGGAGAATATTGCCAATGCATTGCCATCAGCCCCAATTTTAAAAGAAGATATGACAGGATACTCAATTCACCCCAAAGGAAGTGAGAGGGGTATTCTGGAAATGAAGCTCTGGTCCAATAGCCGTCTTGTCTCCCAACTTTTGCGTCCCATCGCTTTGTATTTCACCTCTTTCCCGACACAAATGTTTTAAATTGAACGAGCCACACCCAATGGAGGTCTAAATAAGTATTTGCCCAAAATCATCATATAGCACATCATTATGTCTGCGAATAGGTATTTCATTATTTATTAGGTAGATTAATATTGATCGAACTCCTATTGTTGAAATTGGGATCATCCCTTCAAATTGTTTGTATCACATAGGTAAGATAAGTCCGAAAAAACTTTCAAGCAAGATAGAAATATGAACAGGTCAAAAGTGCTATTAAGATAAAAGGACAAATACTTATTTTACCTGAGATTTTAGAGTGAGTCATTGACAGCCTTGAGAAACCGATATACCACAAAAGCACAACACATAGAAAAGGAAAAAACTCCGGTTAGATTTGTTTAAATCTAAGATTATTATTATTGAAGGTAAAATCCATGGAAGAGACATACACACAAGTTATTTATAATTACTCATTAGTAGCACTACTTTAGCTTTCATTAAGATTTCTTTGGTGATGGTTAATAAGTTTTCTCCCGTGGGCTTTATTATTTACTTCAGTGCTTTAAGTTTCAATATTACTCTTGTGAGCTCTCTTTCTGTTCTTACTAGTGTTATTTTGACATTGGTGTTAAACGGATTGAAATTTACACTTGGCCGATTAGGACATCTTTTTATAATTATAAATTTTTGAGGGACAGTTCAGAAGTTGTTAAAGTTTAAGGTTTCTTTTATTCAAGATAACCGATGGGTCCATGGATAATCCCTGGGACATTTAAGATCAAAAACCCCAATTCTTAATTCTTTTTACTAAGAAGAACAAATTTCTATCGTTTTTTTAATTGAGGTCCTTACCACGGGTATTGAAAACAAATTTCCGAGCGACATAATGTACTTACCAGTATTGTCATTTAGATCTTATAAACTAACCGAGTCCCCAATGGAAATATAACAATAGGTTGTAAGGAAAAGAAACAAAATAGTAACCACTGAAAAAAATATTAGATACGCTTTGTAACAGTCATGCAGTTTAACACAGCATCTAACAAGCCCCACCAATATATTACTGGATGAAAGAACACTCAGGAAAACAGCTTTGGAAGTTGACAACTCCTATACTATCTCATAAATTTCTCAACTGTACATAACAGGCCAGTTGTATTTACGATGTAAAAGGTAAATCAAGCAAAAATGTTTTTGGGGTAAAAACTTTGAATATGTTATAGAATATTCACAACTCCCACTTAAAAACATTGTGTACTTGATATAATAGTTTAAAATAAAAACCACCAAAGCTGTCTTCCTGTGATATAAAAACATTATGGAAATAAATAAAAATATCACCTCGTTGCTCTTAGTAATACCAACACCAATAACGTTTGTGAAAATTATTACTTTAACAAGAAAAATGAAGTAGGGAAACTGCAGTGAAAGCTAAAGTATTCTACTCTGTTCTTTCTTTAAAAAAGAAATGGAAAAACAGATTCAGAATCATTAAAATAAAAATGATAGAGATAAAAAATATACAAACACAAAAAACATATAAGATAACATGAGAATAATGCTAAAAATAATTAAAATATTAAAAACAAACTTAAAAATTATATTGCAAATAGTTTGGGAATTGTCAAACCACTTTGTGTCTACGTATAGCATTCAATACATTCGAGAAGTAACTGAAAAAGAGTTAAAAGTAGGGGAGATGTATATCACACATGATTATTTTGGTACTTTGTGGACAAAGCTGTCTTGTTGTCCAACAAAGAATATGTCCATTAGGATACACTTTACCGAGCAAAAAACAAAAAAAAAAAAAAAAAAAAAAAAAAAAAGGAAAGAAACGAAAGGTACTGCAACACACTGGTCACATTTTACTTACTCTGAAGTTCCTTGAAAGAGTGTATGCGTAAGAAACAGGATGGAAATTAGTAGGTAATAGGAAATATTTATATTTTGTCTGAACCTGAAACACCCTATATATATTTCCGCTATGTTGTTATATTCTTGTAAATAATTATGTGTGTTGTAAATATCTATTTACTGTGCATTTTGTAAATGCCAGACCGAGAATTTTGTATATATGACAAGGGTTCTTAGGGATTTTTCATTTTACCGACTCAAGTTTCGCCTCTCTAGAAGATTTTTTCAAGATGACTATATAAAATAAGGTAAGCAATTGCAAATTTTGGGTGTCTTAGTCTCATTAACAATAAAGGTATCTTACCAAAGCTTCGTAGGGAAGACCTCGGAGGCGAATACAATCCTTGCGAGTTCCCGAAGTGATGATGTGTTGAGGCAAATACGGTACAGGCACTTGGGCAAGATGTGACAGCATAGGTTGTTGAGCACTCAGTCCATTATTCGAACTGGTCAGGCTGTTATTCTTTGGAAGCTCCATGGTTTTGTTAAGTACTTGTTGCACTTCTGCAGTTGTGCTCCGGAACAGCTCGATATATCGGATCCCAATGGACTCCTTGTGTTTGCTCAGAGCTTTGTCGGCCTCCTCTTCTTTTTCGAAGAGTACGAACGCGTCGCCTGTGGCTTTGCCGTCTGGTTTCTTCACGAACAACACCCCCTCCTCACCGTCCATCACATTGCACGAATTTTCAGTCCCGGCCTCGAAGAAGTCAATCTGCAAATGATTAAAAGAAAGAAACATGTAACGAGGCCATTCATTAACTTCTTTCTCTATTCTCAAGTAGTTATTATATATTATTCTTATTTATATTCTAGGTACCTCATGACATTGTACTATGCATAATTCTGTTCTCTGTACAAGAAAATAAATAGATAAAATAAATTTCGTTATATTGTCCAAGGGGTAGCAACTATGTAGGTATTGAAAGTTAGCAGCATTTTATAACAAAGGTTCCCAATGTTCCCATTGTTCCACACTTGTAAACAATTTATTTATGTACAATTTAATCTGTGTCACAATTATTATTATTAAATGCAATTTGTGCAGTTCGTTATCAAGTGGTCAATTTCAAACACAAGAGTATAAAATTCCATGCCTCAGCTGGAATTGAGCTAGAAAGCTGGAATTGAGCCCTCCTATTTAGCTAGAAATGTTAGCAGGAATGCCATTATATGCTTACCACCTGTTTTGCAGTACATTCATACGGCAGACCTCGCATCCGGATAATGACTTGAGCGCCCCTAGTGAGAAAAGCCTGAGCCTCGTTGTTGTTGCCTCCTGCTACGTTGATGAAATCTTCGCCATTTGCTTTGGTCACCTCGATGTATCGCTTGTCGATGTGATGTTTGTGCCGTTTGAGCGCCATGTCTCGATGCTCTTGATCGATAAATCTCACGATAGCTTCCCCGTTACGACGTCCGAAAGCGCTTAGACAAAGGGCTACACCACCCCTGTGACGAAGAAATAATGGGATTAGTATAGAACAAGGTTGAAAAAAGTGGTTGGGGAGCGCACTTTGTATAAAATAAAGAAAATGTGTTAAAAAAAAAAAAATAAAATAAAATAAATAAATAAAAAAAAAGACAAACTTAACGGTAATATTGAAATAAGTACAATTCAATAAATAAATAAGTACAGATGAATTCATTGTTTAAACTTTCCACTTGTATGGTTAAAATGTTCAATTTCCCCATTTTCAACGGAAGAATTAAAAACGGTGTTTCTTCAATGAAAAGGAGAGCCTAAACTTACGAATAAGCATTGTGGAAGCCCGCACCTCACTGTAAGCATTCATTTCCTAGCAAAAATATGATGGGTACAGTACGCTCACGGTTTAAAAAGTAACACTAAATCGGTTTAAAATGGTGTGATAAAGTTGGACTTAGGGGGGGATCATGGATTACTTCAGTCTTTAAAAAATCTAAAAATTACGGACGGGTACTAAAGTTCCAAAACGCATGACCATTATTAAAAGAACTGATTATCGGTTTGTGTTAATGAAACGTCAATCATAAGATAGGTAAGGAATGGTAGAATCTTAATTTTAATGTCAGATGTCACTATTCAATTTTTGAAAGAACATTCAAAAGCTTCGGAACTTTAGTGCCACTTTGTGTATTAAGATTGCTTACTTCAGACCTTTAGTACTGATTTCTAGAAAAATGCATAGTTCATTTTAAAAGTAGTAAATAATGAAAGTACCAAGGAAAGATTACAGGAGAAATGGTAGTAAGATATTTTCCCTCGCACTCAATTTTCCACATAACAAAATACACTAGGTTGGAAAGTAAAATAAAAACTTAGCGTCCCCAAAAATCCGAACCACTAGAAAAAGTATTGACATTTTAAATAAATTTTAGTCCAGAGCTGCTAAAAGTAAAGACTTGAGACTAATGAAATAAGTTCATTGGTTGGTAATTGCAAAGAAGAAAAAAAAGTTGGTATTTTTGGTTGGTCACGAATGAATCGCCAAAAAGCAGTTCTAGGAGATAAAATTTGTTTAAAATGTTGTCTATTAGCAGCAGTTATGTACATCACAACTCACAACCCTAGCACTTGCTCATAACCCGGGATAGTATTGAGTAGCAGGGAAAGCCAAATGTTCTGCACTAGTGGACACAGTGCCTGCAGGAGGGGGAGAAGTATAGAGGGTAGAAGTAGCATTGAGAGAGGTATTGGGTCTCTTAGCCATAGAGCCGTCAGGAGATAGGCTAGGGAAAGCTTGATCCCATGATCTCTTTATATGGAACATATTGTTCTGTTGGATATTTTGTACCACAGGATTCCCAGGAGTAGGAATAGTGTACACAGTGGGTGTTTGGTTCAACTGATGCACAGGGAACTTGGGTAGGACTTGTGGAGTCACTGGCATTCTAGGCATGTTAAAGAAGAATGGTGTATTCATAGGTTGCAGGAGATGTGCAGTATTCATATTGATGGGTAGTTGGAATTGAGGAAAGTAGCCACCTGATGTAGGAACAGCAGGGAGAGCTGGAAGATTAGTGGGGATGGTTGTTGATTTAGAATTAAGAGGAGGAGGCATCAGGGCGTTGGGAGAAGGAGCAGGAATAAGAGTTGGTGTGTGTCCATTGAGAGCCATATTGTGAGGTTTATTAAGTGCCGCCATTTGCTGGGCAGCTATTTGGTTCATGAGCATTAGGTTGTCTTGTTGAGACTTGGCGTACTGGGCTTGAGCAAGTGCTTGAGTGAGGTGAACATTTACCAAAGGATCTAAATGCGAAAGGCCCGGATTAATTTGTGTATTGTGTTGGGGATACAGGGGTTGAGAGGAGTGGGGCAACATACCAGGAGAGAGGAGTGTTTTTCCCACGGGACTAATGGCGGGACTAGTAGGGGGTAGTACTCCATTGAGCACTAGGTTCATATCCTCGCCGCTACACTGAAATACTTCAATATAGCGCTGCTTTTTACCAAATATCATGTTGCGATTGTGTCGCAGTTGGGCTGCTAGGTATGCGCTATGTTCTGAGTCCATCTGTATGAACGCCTCACCTGATGGTTGACCCTGTAACATTAGTCCAGTATCCGCTATCAGGGACAATTCCTCAAAGGTATGGTTCTACAAGTGTAGGATTTTGCTACATCATCCACATATTTTAAAATTCACTTGTAACTACAAATATATAACACTCTCAATCAGCAATCAAGTGAAAAACATCATTACATGAACCTCATAATAAATCCACTTTTTCATTTAGATATGAAATTTGTTCCTAATTCTCAATGCATCTCAAATCACGCATGTGTAAAGACACGCATACATACTACATAACAACATACTTTCTAAAAGGGTGTGTGTAAAGCACATAAAGTATCTAGATCTTCAAACAAAGACATGGTTAGTTGGAAGCAACACAGCATGCGAAATAGTCCAGAAACTTACCTGGGAATTGTAAACCATATGAACTCCTTGGTAGACTATGTTGCTAGCGAATTCTCCCAGGAATTCCAAGATGTGTTCAACCTATGTGGAGAAAGAAAAAGATTATAATATTGCAATGGGTAACGATTTCCGCAGCATCAGAGCTTCATGTGTACTATTTCTTCTTGTAAATGAAGCTATACCAAGACTTTCTTAAAACCTTGTATAGGTTCCTTATATTGAGAAGTAATAAGTACCTAACAAAAAAAAAAAAAAAAAAAAAAAAAAAAAAAACTGCTGGAATAAGATTAAATAGTCCCGTTAAAACCGTAGTCTAAACAATATCTCCTAACGTAGTAATCACATACAATGCAAATAAAAGAAGCCCTGTTTAAAATGAGATAAGATATAACACACAAAAACACGTGTCAGCTATTTCATAGTTACGTTTCCTTCATAGAACATAATAGTAATCGAAATGTAACACTAAAACTTTCAACACATGATTAGGTATAAGTTCAGAGCTATAGTATTTATGAGACCTTCCGCATTAGCAATTCATAGGTATTGAATATTTAGTACCAAGCTGAACTAAAGCATTAATTCCAAACACCTGACTGGTCAAAATTTGTTTGGCCAAAATCTCATTCTTACCTTATTTACATAGGAGTCAATGATGACGTAGATGAGAAGTATGATCTCTTGTTCGTCGGAGCCGAGCAGGTTTCCCTGAAGTCCTGCCGTGGCCACGAAGAACACACAATAGTACTGAGGTACCTTCATCGTACCGGTCCAAGGCTCTCGGGATGTCAATTGTATCACAGGTCATTCTGGAAATACAAAGGAACATGAGACAAATTAACAATTTATCGAAGGAGCAAAGAGACAAATTAACAATTTATCGAAAGAACAATGAGACTAGACAGCCTAAACGCCTACTTACCTAATAATAATGCACGAGTCACAACTGAAAAAATCGATCTGGGTTTAAAAGTGCACGTGTAGAGATAGGTACATACCAACCTAATAGGTATTTTCAATATGAATGCATCTGCACTTTATACAGATGAATTCTTAGTGGTTTACATGTTACATACGAGAGTACACTGTAGGTACATATGGATAAAGTTCGTTACCATGCATGTACTTCTGTGAATTTAAGTTTTAACTGAAGAAGAAGTCTCACCTCACAAAACTGGTTGAATTGCTTAAAATCTTGGGAATTTTTCCATTTCCTATCCGCCTGCATTTAATCCAAGGTCCAGCCGTACCGCTGAGTATTTATTCTCATTAATACTGACCGCAAGATCTAATAGGTAGTAGAAAATGCCTTGGGCATTAATCTTGCCGCCTGGCCACACAGTAATTTCCCATGGCAGGAGTCCATAATGGTTTACTCAATGATTTTACCAAACCTCTGTGAAGAGGCTTTGCCTCCAAATTTCAACGATCTTTCTTCAGTAGGTATTTTCTTTACTAGTTCCTACTATTTATCTCGAAATATCTATTGGTATTGTCATGAGAGTTAGGGCCATCGCCATCGGCTGGTCCTTTTGATGTGACTATTTGGCTATCTAGGAGTAGGAGCAAGAATTGCCTGTAACGTTCCTAACAACCAGAAAGTAGTAATTGGTTAACATTCATACCTTTAAAAAACTGTTCCGTTGTTAATTTTATTGTAGGTCGCGGTTGTTCTGACCTGACGGTTGAAGTTCTGCAACGAGTACAAAACGCCATTCGAAGAAGATTTATCATTTTAAAACAAACGAATAAAATTTGTCACTGTCAAAAAATAAAAAAATAAAATAATAATAATAATACATGTTCCCTATAGGTAATATATGAGGATTGAGTAAATCTTTATTCATTCATTGTTCGATTTTGAGGCAACATTCATTGTAGGTTTTTAAGACAACTGTAATATCATCAATAATGCCATTGACAGAGCGATACCACGCTGTCTACTGAGCACCAGGTATTTGGCAAATAGATACCGACTATATCGAGCCATGTAGATACCTTACGTATATACAAGTATCTTGGTATCAGTTAACTAATAAATTCCCGATGCTCAGTCTCCACAAGAAATGGTTTGAAGTTTACGCACTAATGCACAGAAAGACAGAGTTGACTGCAGATTCCGAGATTGATCCGAGAGGAGGGGAAATACAAACTGAACGCATTCGATCTTTCTGGTGAGATCTATTGCACTTGATCTGAAAAAACGTCGTGCTATGAATATTAATGTAGACAAACTACTAGTAAGTCGTTTAGCTGTGAGGTATTTAATTTAGGCACATAGGCACTTAAACAGCATACTCAGAGTTGGAGTTAAAACAAGGCAGGACAAGCAGGTCCTAAACGACAGTATAAATAAGGTAATAAAATTACTGGTGGTTAATTACTCTTACAGCTTGATATTTCGTAAAATTTAGACGACAATTTTGGAATACTTCACGACTAGTCCAATATATCTCACTTACTAGGAGAGACTTTATACTTGGATGGCTGAAGTAATAAAAAGTCCATCACCTTTTAATTAGGAGTTGAGAAGAAACTATGATTACTGGGTTTGTGAGGTAAACTTTAACGCTTTGCATAACACCTATCTTGCCTTGATTACCTTGGTGTTAATGCTGTTGCGATGCAGACCATATCGTTATTATAGTAAGAAAACACCTACCGAGACTGGTGGTCGAATTTTTTTCCCTTATAAAAAGTTTCGGATATCCTTTAGCTACAGATTTTAGTTCCACTTTCGAAAGAGTCTCTCCTACCTAATGAAATAGGTATCTTTTTGAAGAGGGGGAAAAAAAATTTCAAAAATAAAAACAAATAAAAAAAAAAAAAAAAATAAAACAAAACAAAGCACTAAAAAAAAAAAAATAAACTTACGAGAACATGAATAAGACATTCTTTACACAGTAAAAACTGAACAGCACTTTGGAAACTGAAATGATTTTTGTGACGAGGCCCAAATGAAAGAGTCTCAGGGTTCAAATGTCAACCAGGAACCCTTCTCTTAAAAAGTAAGAGAGGTCAACATCTAATCTGGCTCAAAACATATCGTTATCCAAAGGTCGATATTTTTTTCAACGATCTAATTATTCTTATATCTCAAATGATCTGAAGGGGAACTTGTTATGAGCAACTAAATGAACCTCTAAATATAAATCAATGACCCTTTTCTACCACTAGTTGGTACCAAAGTGTAGCAACTCCATAGCTAAGTGGGGTTGAAGGTCGGCTCTGAGATTGGGTTTTGGGGTACACCGTACGCAGCCTCGCAAGAACAATGAAGTGTTAGGGACTTTGAACAATTAGGGACTTTGAAAGCGCGAGGACCAGTGACGGCATTCCAAAGAAATAAGAAGTTCAAAGGAGGCAATCAGTAATGCTGTGGTACCCACAAAAATAGTGAAGCGGCTCTCCAACTTCACCACACTTAAATCTCTATGTATTAGATTTTTACTATTTTAGATAGACAGATGCCGACCCCAAATGAAATTGGGATGGGATAGTGGCTAAGTGGAAGAAGGAGAGACCGACCGGAATTAAATTGGACGATTTCTAAACACCATGTACCTTGTACTAACATTTCCCCCTGTAGGTACATTTTTTGGGGGCACCCTGTATATGGTTTAGCGTCGGCAATAGATAAAATTATCACGGGTCATATTACGATCGCCTAACAATAAATCATAACTGCCACAATTTCAGGGACATCAGTCAAGGGAAAATTGAGACCAGTTCCTTTTTCCTTGTTTTGTTCTATACCGTTTTAGGGGAATCACACGTTTTCTTCAGTAAATGGTTTCTTCAATTTAAATTGATCCCAAGGGCAAGGTAAACCTAGACCATTGACAAATGGAGTGTGCCAGAAGGCATATGATTTGTAAGGAAATCGGGGACATGATAAACTTTACACTTAACATAAACAAGACTTCATTGAAAATGCTGACAAAATTGAATTTTCAGTCCAACGGAGTCTGGCAATCTAATCTAAATCAAGTACCTATTTGTAATTGTGTTGATACCTATAGGCGTAGCTCCAAAAAAGTATAAACGAGGAGGATCATCTTACCATCAGCAATAAGCCTTTGGACAATAGCCACCATTTTTTTGGCCTCGCTGAAGTAGGGTTTAATGAAAGTGGACATTTTCTTGCTTTCCGCGAAATATGTCGAGTCTTCATCGTAATTCATACTTAAATCTGAACGTGCAGAGTTGAGGAAAAATCATGGGGAAATATTATAAACTAGCATGCAATTAAAATAATAAAATAAAGTAATAAAGTGTGATGAATGTGACGAAATGAACAGCGATGCCAAAATTCACAAAATTTTCTTCAAAATTTCCTGAGAAAATTTACTGTTAAACCTGGTATAAAAAGTGCTGACCATACAAAAACTGTGACAGGATGTTTGGTATCAAATGCTTTAGACAGCTAGGGAAAAAATGGTGTGAACATCACACAACTTTCTCCTAACTTATTTATATTTTAAATAAGATAAAATTATATTAATTATTACTTTATTTATAACTTGGAAAAAAAAAGTCAGTCTTTGATCGCAAATCGCATGGTCGCCAAAAAATTCCAGTCATAATTTCTATATGTTCAAATGTACAAAAACCTAAAAAGAAACGAGGTGTTCAAAACGAAATTATTCGAAATACCACACAGTCTTCAATTGTGGCTTCAATGAAGATATGAATTGGCTAGTTTGAGGTCAGTTATTGCTGAGTTCGAGTAATTTGAGTATATTTGCCACTTGCGATTCACAACAGAAAAGCAACCTCATTTTGTACACTAAAACGCTTGTAGGTATGCCTATGCCTAGGCTTTGGACATTAAACCAAAGTAAGCAGAATTATATTACCTATGTTTTTTTAATGATTTTTAACTGTATTAAGTATAACATTCAGTTAAATACACAACATTAAATTTATGACTTCACTTGGACTCGAACCACAAACCTCCAGATTCAATTTCCAACGTATTAACCACTACACCACTGAGGTTGGTTAATCATGTTCTTTTTTTTACCTACCTATGTAGGCGGGAGAAGCACCAGAAGATGATCACTTTAATAGATGTCTTAAGTACAAATCTATTTATTATTTCAAATGATGGATACCACTAGGTATTGCGAACTTTAGGATTTCAGAATAAAATGTAAACCCAAAACAAAGCACTAACTATTGGCGATTCCAAAGGTCGATATTGAATGATAAATACTATAGAATCTATAAATACTATATGTTAAAATAAACATAGGTACAAGTAGATTTTTCTTAGATTACTCATCATTACTTTCTATTACAATAATTTCTATGTGTATTTGACTTCTTTGTCCTGTAAAATGAAGTCTGAGTCAACTGACCTTTGATTGGGAATATTTTTAAAACAAGATAAGAGCTTCAATATAATTATATTCCCCCCTTGAATCAAGAACCTACAGGAATGTAAGGTTTTAAAAGTTGGGTAGAATTCTTATTTGCGGTTTCTAATATAGGGATTTAAATTTGGGAAATCGGGCGACTTGGGCGTTTATACAAACTAAAAGGAATCCGAAACAGATTGAAGAAAATTATAATAAGCACAAGATAGAATTCAATGAAGTAATGAAGAAGAGACCTTTGTCCAGCAGTGGACAGATAACGATTGCCCATGATGAAAGAAATGTTATTAAAATGCAAGAAAGATAATGCAATAAGTATGAAAAGTTCATATTTTGATGTGATGGAATATAAAGTAGTGAGGTAAAGAAGATCTAATTAACAGAAAAATTGACCATCCCAAGTCTGTCAATGGAACTTCATAGGAAGCTTGGAATTTCTCACACCATAATTAATATGTTATGTTAATTTATGACTTAAACATTAGGTAATTATTTGTTTGAGTGTTTATATACATAGCGTTGTAAGGACAACAATGACCACAAAAATAGTAGTAGCCTACTGCTGGAGTAAAGGGACTTTTCAGTCCTATGTGAGCAGTATAAATAAGCACTATTATTATTATATTGCTTAAAAAGGTGGTTATTATTTATTTATAGTTCTATCTTTAGATTCAGATTTCTTTTTTGGTTCCTTTTTTTTATGGTACTGGACTGCCAAGAACCTCTAGCTTGAACCCTTCTTAACCTCAATCCTGCCTTAACTCACTCGCTAATGAGAGGTGTATTCCACCAATCAATTCTGACATTATGTTTTGCACTTCTTACTCCTGACACAGTAAAATTTCACAGATCTATAATTTTTTGTGTACCTTTGGTACAAAGTAAGATGTATTGTCCTTCATGGAATGGACTCCTGGACTAAATGTACAAGGAGCATTGTTTTGTTTTCAGGGATAAAACCACCTGTTTCCTTTACACCTGTTGCTAATATTTATCCCATATTAAATAGGAAGGTTAATACCTATTAGGTACAGACTTTACAAACCCCTAGTTGCTTGTTAAAAGCTAGAATAAATTGTACACACATCAAATTGAAGCGTTTGGTCTTCAGGTCATTAACGGGTACTTACTTTTAAATGACTTTTCAAACTGGCAAATCACGGTTTTACAAAGTTACAAACGTACAAATAATTGCAATAAATAGAAAATTTAATGAAATACGATTAATCGAATGATAAATAATTTGAGCATAACAACAAAATCACTTCATTCTACTTTTTACTGATTGATTTGATTTTCTGATTTTTCTGTTGGTCATTTGTTCCATTTCATTTCGTTATCTAAAAACCCCCCCTTTTTGATAAATTAAAACCGTACCGCTAAAACTCCCTATCAGGGACCGTTTACATCAGCAACGTTTTATAAAACGGTACGCTACGATTTTTTCTTTCTTTTTTTATAGGTAGGTACATATTTATTATTAAATTTATTATGTATTCTATTTTTATTAATTTTATTTTTTCCTTTTAATAACTAATCTTACAAAAGATTTGAATTTATTCGTTTAAGAAAAGAAATTGTAATGTTTGTGTAATGTGCTCGAGCTTTTTTTATGGTTCCACTTTTTTGGCGTCACTACATCCATCACATTCCTACCTCCGTGAAACGACCTTGGGTGAAATTTTGGTTTAATCCAAAGGGTCATTGAACTTTTGAATGAAATAGTACTTTTTACTTTTTTATTACCATCTAAAAAAATATCAAAGTTTTGTTTTTACATTTTTACCAGAAAAAGAGCGCCTTTTCTTTATAGAAAGTTCGGAAAGAAGGTCCAAAATTCAATCTGCCAAAATAATATCCTAGCACATACCTAAAACTGATCGCGGTCTACCTACTTACCTACCTAGCAAATATTTAGCTGCCTAGTTCATTTCAGACTTCCTAAAAATTTATTTTATATTTTAGGTGGTTTAGAGCTATTTTAGAGGGCTACCTCTTAAAATAAGGGCTTTAATTTCAATGTAGGTAGGTAGATTACCATAATTCAAGCATGCAAATAACTTATTCTAGTCAGCATTAAGCTTGTAGATAAAGGATACAATTTAAGAGATCGCTGGGAGTGGACAACTCCTGCTCCTTAGGAACATTGTAAAATAATCGAAAGTGTTTTCGCAGATCATGGAATTGGTCATAGTACTCTGGCAAGTCTATTTTCTTCTTGCATGCCTCCGGATGCAAACATTGGCGAATTGGTAGTTGCCCATCAGCAATGAGCTGAAACTCCGACGGTTTCGTTTGGATTTGTAATGATAGAGCATATTCATTAAACTGAAAAAGAAAAGAAACAAAAAAACTAGGTAAGTACCTAACAAAAAATAACACTTTGTTTGTTATAGGTACTATGTTATTAAACCCATAAAATAAACGAGACCTTGTTTAGACTACTGGGGTAAAGGGACTTTTTAGTCTCATTCGAGCAGGATAAACAATTCTATTCTAGTGGTTCTGTTAACTGTAGAACCAGCTCAGAAAAAGGGCCCCATTGGAGTACATCCCACATCCCAGCCTAGAGCCCCCTGTCAAGCTGTTATATTGTCCATGAGGGCCCCAAGGTGACACCTTGAGGAGGGGCCCCCCAAAGAAGTATACACTGGGGCCCCTACGGGGCTCCCATGGACCCAACTCGGCCCAACGTCCAATAAGAAAATTTCTTTTGTGTTGAATTTGTTTTAAAAATTTAATGAAAATAGGACAAACCATTCCACCACAGTCATATTGGGGTAACCAAACTTACAGACAGATAAGTTTATTGACTAAAGGAAAAATTGTAAAGATTCAACTTAGAATTCACTTCATTGATTCAGTTAAAAATAAATATTCAATAAAGCTCACTGGGGCCCCTACGGGGCTCCCATGGACCCAACTCGGCCCAACGTCCAATAAGAAAATTTCTTTTGTGTTGAATGTGTTTTAAAATTTTAATCAAAATAGGACAAACAATTCCACCACAGTCATATTGGGGTAACCAAACTTACAGACAGATAATTTTATTGACTAAAGGAAAAATTGTAAAGATTCAACTTAGAATTCACTTAATTGATTCAGTTGAAAATAAATATTCAATAAAGCCCAGGTATTTACCTCATGTTTAAGTAAAGAGATCAAAAGTAGATAGCTACCCTGTGACCCTAGAGCTGGACAACTCAATCTCAGAAGCTACTCGTATGAACCTTGACATTTTGAACCGAAAACTAATTTCGGGTTCAGCTTAGGTAAGAGCCGAGATCATTAGATAAGATAGCTACCCTGTGACCCTAGAGCTGGACAACTCAATCTCAGAAGCTACTCGTATGAACCTTGACATTTTGAACCGAAAACTAATTTGGGGTTCAGGTTAGGTAAGAGCCGAGATCATTAGATAGGTACCTACATGAGTATTTCTCATTTCCTTCTGAGTACAATCATAAATTTAGGAGGTGATAAATTTGGCTGTCTCTTCAGATAAATAATAAGCTTGACAACAGCCTCATGTTTACTTCGATACATTTTCATATGTACGCGCATGTACTGAAATTACTCCCTGCACCTTGGTTTTCTCCTTCAAGTTTCCAATGTTCCTGGTATACCGAGTAGCCAAGTTAAGTGACGCAAGTTTCCTCCTGATTTTAGTACATATTCGATCCACCAGACTGCAGTATCTCGGGGGCTCATCATTTGAGTTTTCGACAAAGCTGATATCCTTTTGACCGTGTCCATGTAACTGAAGCAAACCAAGAAAACAAGGGACGAAATAATGAGAAATTCCAATAAGTAGAAACATACTTACAGTGTGAAAAAAAAAAAAAACAGAAACTGTAGCAATATTAGAAATAATGATAGTAATAACGATCCACCAGACTGCAGTATCTCGGGGGCTCATCATTTGGGTTTTCGACAAAGCTGATATCCTTTTGACCGTGTCCATGTAACTGTAGCGAACCAAGAAAACAAGGGACGAAATAATGAGAAATTCCAATAAGTAGAAACATACTTACAGTGTGAACAAAACAGAAACTGTAGCAATATTGGAAATAATGATAATAGTAAAATTCGAATAACTTACCTACGGTTGTACAAAATTTCTTTCATGAGATAATAAAAATTTTCGTTATTGATACTGTCATAATCGATGTAACTTCCAACGCCCAAGTTCTTGATGATTTTCACATTATATATAATAGTAAAATTCGAATAACTTACCTACGGTTGTACAAAATTTCTTTCATGAGATTATAAAAATTTTCGTTATTGATACTGTCATAGTCGATGTAACTTCCAACGCCCAAGTTCTTGATGATTTTCACATTATAATCTTGATCTCCAAAGAATGGAATGCCAATCATCGGTACTTCGAAGTAAACTGCTTCTTGTAAACTTTGAAGTCCTCCTTGCATAATGAAAAGTTTGACATTTGGGTGCGCTGAAAAAAGGGGTGATTTCGACTTATATTAATACCAACCATTTTCTTGATTTACTCATCTCCGTACTTCGAAGTAAACTGCTTCTTGTAAACTTTGAAGTCCTCCTTGCATAATGAAAAGTTTGACATTTGGGTGCGCTGAAAAAAGGGGAGATTTCGACTTATATTAATACCAACCATTTTCTTGATTTACTTATCTCTCAGGGGAAAAGATTTCACAGAAATCAATATAGGTAATAGGTAAATTAGGCTTTCACAAGCTCATAAAAAAATTGTGTTATTTTCTGTTACTGGTAATATTTACAACCGATTTACATTAAATAGGAACTTACCTAGCAAATTTTAGATACCTTTATCCCCACCCTGAGGCTTAGGTGCAGGGGCAACTGCCCTACAACCTACAAGACGGGTTAACCTTATAAGGATCTACCTAGCAAATCCTGCTGTGGTAACCACTTCCTGCAGATAACATTGCTTGGCAGTCCTGGTAATTGCTCTTCCTCCCATTTCCAAATAACTCTGTATTGAGGGAATTTGTCCAAGGTTGTCAATATTGCTGATCGTTTGCTTTCGACCACTTCCTGCAGATAACATTGCTTGGCAGTCCTGGTAATTGTTCTTCCTCCCATTTCCAAATAACTCTGTATTGAGGGAATTTGGCAAAGGTTGTCAATATTGCTGATCGTTTGCTTTCCTCTAATGAGGAACTTCGCAAGTTAGTTCCAAGACTGAAGTAAATAACGCCCTTCTCTCCTCCTTCAATCCAAGTTGCTAGATCCTGGAGTAAAAAGGGTGAATTAATTTCAAGTACTTGCTTGGTACTTGTATGATTCACGTACAAGTACTTGTACTTGCACTGAAAAAAGCAAATACCCAGTTGTACTTGTGTGCTGTAGTATAAGTACAGGAGTGAAAGGCAAAACATTTACATTAAATAGGAACTTACCTAGCAAATTTTAGATACCTTTATCCCCACCCTGAGGCTTAGGTGCAGGGGCAACTGCCCTACAAGATGTCACATGAACTCACGTGACGTGAGGGCAATTTGTTTCTACCTTTACATCCAAGTGACATGTCAGGTCAGACAAGTTACTTCTATTAGCAAATTGCGTCAACACTAGTAAATTTAATTTACCGTTCAAATTAACTGTCAAGTAACTTGTATGCAATTATGCAAGTTACTTGAATGTCCACTTGCATGTTTACCTGAACCATGTGAGTGAGGAATTAGAAGTAGGTAAGTACCTACCCCACTACGCATTACAACTGCGTAGTGGAAGAATGTTGGAAATGATATCACACTTTGAGAGGAACTCAGGTAGGTATTACATGTTAGTCTTATATACCTAATTTAATCACCTACCATGTAGGTAGGTATATCAGCTGATAAAGCAGCTATGTAACTACTATCATATTGGAGATCAGGATTTCTTGAGCTTCTCTCCGGATGATTTCCTCCTACATATTGAGATAATTTTGTAAATCCCATACAAGACTAGAATCACAGGAGACAGAAGGACCAAAAACACGTCCAGTCCATAATATTGATACCAGGGCATGTCCCAATAATCAGGTTGTAAGTGACGCAAGTTTCCTCCTGATTTTAGTACATATTCGATCCACCAGACTGCAGTATCTCGGGTGATCGGCAAGAGCTCTACTGATCATCTTCTATCTCCTAAAGCCTAAAGGTTAACTCCTCACCACCTTATTATTGAAAAAGGCTAGAATCAAGATTTCTTCAGCTTTTCCCCGGATGATTTCCTCTTACACCTTGAGATAATTTTGTAAATCCCGTACAAGACTAGAATCACAGGAGACAAAAGAACCAAAAATACGTCCAGTCCAAAATATTGATACCAGGGCATATCCCAATGATCTGGTTGTAAGTGACGCAAGTTTCCTCCTGATTTTAGTACATATTCGATCCACCAGACTGCAGTATCTCGGGGGCTCATCATTTGGGTTTTCGACAAAGCTGATATCCTTTTGACCGTGTCCATGTAACTGTAAAGAATCAACAATGCACAATATGATGATGAAAACAAGTTGTTGATCGTATAATTAAAGATCTAAAAACAAGAATTGAATAGGCCGACTGCCGACTGCAGGTATGAAATTCTTCTAAAATTCCAAGGTTCTCCATACATGTAATTGGATATTGGACGTAATCATCCGGAGTAAAAGGAAGAAAAAACTTACCTAGTGTTGTACAGAACTTCTTTCATAAGATTGTACAAAACTTCAGTGCTGACACTGTCAAAATCCATGTAGGTTCCAATACCCAAGTTCTTGATGATTTTGACATTATAGTCTTGATCTCCAAAGAATGGAATGCCAATCAGCGGTACTTCGAAGTAAACTGATTCTTGTAAACTTTGAAGACCTCCTTGTGTTATGAAAAGTTTGATTTTAGGATGCGCTGAAAAACAATAATGATTTATATTAAACTGGAGCTGCTATTTGCTTATTCTGTTTGAGCCATTCCTTGTGGAATGGCTCACAGTTGTTAGGGCGATCGAAATCCCCTGAAACACATCCACACTATAAAAACTGACCTAATAGATCATGCTGTGGTAACCACTTCCTGCAGATAACATTGCTTGGCAGTCCTGGTAATTGTTCTTCCTCCCATTTCCAAATAACTCTGTATTGAGGGAATTTGGCGAAGGTTGTCAATATTGCTGATCTCTTGCTTTCCTCTAATGAGGCACTTCGCATATTACTTCCGAGACTGAAGTAAATAACGCCCTTCTCTGCTCCTTCGATCCAAGTTCGAAGATCCTGAAATAAGACATTATTTTTGATTGTTTTAAAGAATCATTGGACGTATGATGTATTTCTCCGGATGCATTAAGTGCCTATAGCCCTCTAGTCATCAACTACTGCTCAAAATAACACCTACCAACATACCTACATAGGTAGTTTGTTATTGTTACGTAGGGTGGGTAGGTCCATATTACAATAATTGTGTACCTCCCTAATTGCCACCTGAGTAAACAATTAATTTGTTATTTAGGCATTTTTTTTGCATATACCTACCTACTTAAAAAATTAATTAATTGCCTACCTCTGGCAGAGGTTTTGTATCTCCAATATGAGTTGGTCCTACGTGAATTGTATTCGGGAACACAGGCCTTGGAAACTGATACAACCATGAAGACGTAATCAAGAGAAGTGTTCTATTTCGTGTCATTTCTTCAAGAGATGGTTTACCGGTGTGGCCAAAATATTTTCGAGCCAATTCGGTTTGGCCATTGATTACTCGTGTTTTTATCCAGTAGTGTGTGACGAAAACAAACAGATATTTGCTTTCGTCTAATGAGGAACTTCGCAAGTTAGTTCCAAGACTGAAGTAAATAACGCCCTTCTCTGCTCCTTCAATCCAAGTTGCTAGATCCTGGAGTAAAAAGGGTGAATTAATTTCAATAATTGGTTATTTACTGTTCTTTGGGTATGTGCATGTATGGCAGTAAGATGCCAACTACGGCAGTAGATACCTATATTGTGTGTAACAAGCCGCCACACCTAACCTACCTACCCCTAGGAAAATTAATATGTAATTACCTCCGGAAGGGGTTTAGGGTCCCCAATGTGAGTTGGTCCCACGTTGATCGTATTCGGGAACACAGGTCTTGGATATTGATACAACCACGAATTCGTCATCATAAGAAGTGACTTATTACGGTCCATTTGTTGAAGGGTTGGTTCCCCAGTGTGACCAAAATATTTCCGGGCCAGCTCATTTTGACCTTTCATGACATGCGTATTCAAGTAGATGTGCATCATGAAAATGAATAAATGATTCTGGAGGCGCTCCCAGAACGTCATTTTATTTGTGAATCCCATTAACATATTTTCTGCAACGGAAAATTAAAATTGATTCATCAATCTTATATACTCTCTCAAAATTACCTAGTTGCAAAGGTTCTTCAGACCAAAAGTCTGTCAACTGTAAAATTGACGAGGTAAAACTTGGACCTTACTTCGTATGGTCAATCAAATATTTTCCAAATATGTATGTAGACAAGTATGAAGTTTTTAATTACCTGGTACCACGGCGGGATTGCACATATAACCCAGGGAGGAATCCAACACACATGGTAAAGGCAAAGTCAGTATAGCTATTGACGGAGGATGTCCTATTTTAGGAAGAATTCCAAGGTATCCAGTGTGCATAATCTTTTCGTACAGAAGCAGATCGAAAGTTGGCTTTTCTTTATCGAGATATCTGGAAGATAAGAGCAAAGAGGTCTGTACTTTAGGTACATAGTACATACGAGTATTGGACATATTGAAAAAGGCTAGAATCAAGATTTCTTCAGCTTTTCCCCGGATGATTTTCTCTTACATCTTGAGATAATTTTGTAAATCCCATACAACACTAGAATCACAGGAGACAAAAGGACCAAAAATACGTCCAGTCCAAAATATTGATACCAGGGCATATCCCAATGATCTGGTTGTAAGTGACGCAAGTTTCCTCCTGATTTTAGTACATATTCGATCCACCAGACTGCAGTATCTCGGGGGCTCATCATTTGGGTTTTCGACAAAGCTGATATCCTTTTGACCGTGTCCATGTAACTGTAAAGAATCAACAATGCACAATATGATGATGAAAACAAGTTGTTGATCGTATAATTAAACATCTAAAAACAAGAATTCAATAGGCCGACTGCCGACTGCATGTATGAAATTCTTCTAAAATTCCAAGGTTCTCCATACATGTAATTGGATATTGGACGTAATCATCCGGAGTAAATGCGCTTTAAAAAAGGAAGAAAAAACTTACCTAGTGTTGTACAGAATTTCTTTCATAAGACATATCCTTTTGACCGTGTCCATGTAACTGTAAAGAATCAACAATGCACAATATGATGATGAAAACAAGTTGTTGATCGTATAATTAAAGATCTAAAAACAAGAATTGAATAGGCCGACTGCCGACTGCAGGTATGAAATTCTTCTAAAATTCCAAGGTTCTCCATACATGTAATTGGATATTGGACGTAATCATCCGGAGTAAAAGGAAGAAAAAACTTACCTAGTGTTGTACAGAACTTCTTTCATAAGATTGTACAAAACTTCAGTGCTGACACTGTCAAAATCCATGTAGGTTCCAATACCCAAGTTCTTGATGATTTTGACATTATAGTCTTGATCTCCAAAGAATGGAATGCCAATCAGCGGTACTTCGAAGTAAACTGATTCTTGTAAACTTTGAAGACCTCCTTGTGTTATGAAAAGTTTGATTTTAGGATGCGCTGAAAAACAATAATGATTTATATTAAACTGGAGCTGCTATTTGCTTATTCTGTTTGAGCCATTCCTTGTGGAATGGCTCACAGTTGTTAGGTCGATCGAAATCCCCTGAAACACATCCACATGGCCAGAATATTGGCCGATTCTACAGTAGAAGTTGTCACTATGGCCATCAGAGCCCATACGAATTGTGAGCACTCCATTTTCTGAAAATTTCAATCAACATGGGCGAATACTTTGCTGTTAGGATCAGTTCTTTATTCCTGGTGATAGAGTTGATACACTTTTTAAAAAATATTTAATAGAATAGGTAATAATTGTTAGAAAATAATAAACACATTGGTATTTACCTATCTACCGGAAGGTACACCAGTAGGTACCTACTTCTGAGTTTACATAACAAAATCATAGAATTTCTGATTTTCATTCTCGATTTAGAATCTACTAGTATGAAAATTGTAGGATCTATAAAAAGCCGGTGGAGACAAAGAGAAAGAAAATAAAGAAGACCGAATCATACATAACTGAAGAAAGAACTTTAGAATTTATTTTCATTAGATTTCAATTTGATTTAAATCATACCTACCAAGTATCAGACCATCAGAACTCACAGTAAAAATAAGAAAATTACTTTAAAACAACTCGTTTATTGATTGAAACCAAGGAGCTCAAAACACAATACATGGAAAGACCACTTTCCTACAGAGTCAGAAATTTATTAGGTACTTACCTATAGGTAAGGATGCAACTCCTCTCTTATCACTATGTATTTACATAGGTTAGGTAGGTAGGTAAGCACGCAATACTTAAGCTTCTTTCACACCGTTCAAGTAAATTTATGTGTAAGTGCAGGAGAGCAACTTAAGTTGGAAATACACTGCCCTCACATCACGTGAGCTCATGTTAGCTCATGGAGAACTAGAAAGAAGTGGTTCAAAGTTCTCTCATAAATAATGTAGAAGGTGATTTCGTTCACGAAAGCTACACTGCCCCCACGTCACATGAACAAACAGATAATTTTGGAGGCGTTCAAAGAATGTCATTTTATCCGAGAAGCCCATCCATACTTCTGAAACGTGGAATCAAAATTAAATTAAGAAATGATAAACTTATAATTATGTTTAATCGGTACAGTCAATGACTTCATATTAGCTCTGTTCATGTAGAAATGCATGAAGAAAATGAACACATAATTTTGGAGGCGTTCCAAGAAGGTCATTTTATTTGTGAAGCCGAGCATCAGATCTGAAACGTAAAACCATTTAGGTTATATTGATACGGGCAAGTTGAGGGATAAAACAAGAAGAGGCAAAGGCAACCAGAAAAGAACTTACCGGGAAAGACAGCTCAATTTTTAATTGCCCAAAAAGGATATTTTAACTACCCAAAAAGGAGTTTTTATTGATCCAAAAAGGAGGAGTTTTTGAAAACTCCTTTTTGCATCATTAAAGGCTCCTTTTTGGATCATTACAAACAGATAATTTTGGAGGCGTTCAAAGAATGTCATTTTATCCGAGAAGCCCATCCATACTTCTGAAACGTGGAATCAAAATTAAATTAAGAAATGATAAACTTATAATTATGTTTAATCGGTACAGTCAATGACTTCATATTAGAAAATTGGTATAAGAATCAGCACTTCAAACGGCATGTTAATCAATAAGAATCAGCACCTATTCCTATTCCATTAAAAACCCAAGATCATTGAAAATATACCTAATTCACAAAGTTGTGCCTATCCGCAACTTATCTAAACTGACCTGGCACATAAGAAGGATTGCACACATTTCCAAAACTAAAGTCAAACGCACATGGCACAGATAGAGTTAGCATGGAAACCAATGGGGGATGTCCAATTTTCGGAAGAAATCCTAGAAATGCTGGGTACGGAATATCTTCGTATAGAACCAGATCGAATTTTGGCTTTTCCTTATCGATGTATCTGAAACGCAAATCATTGCCTGTGAGTAGCATACAACAATGTGGATACTTTCCTTGTACAAAAGCAATAAGGAAAGTAATTATTCCAAGAGCTATGTAAATAGAGACACTTAGGTTTTTTTTTAGAGGTTTGACAGAGGGAACTGTAACTGCTATGGTCTTATCGTCCCGAAATGCAGAACGTCATTTTATTTGTGAATCCCATTAACATATTTTCTGCAACGGGAAATCAAAATTGATTCATTAATCTCATACTCTCTCTCTCTCTAAATTACCTAGTTGCAAAGGTTCTTCAGACCAAAGGTCTGTCAACTGTAAAATTGACGAGGTAAAACTTGGACCTTACTTCGTATGGTCAATCATATATTTTACAAATATGTATGTAGACAAGTATGAAGTTTTGTAGACAAGTATGAATTACCTGGTACCACGGCGGGATTGCACATATAACCCAGGGAGGAATCCAACACACATGGTAAAGGCAAAGTCAGTATAGCTATTGACGGAGGATGTCCTATTTTAGGAAGAATTCCCTAGCGCTTACAAGGCAGACGCACTACCAACTAAGGTAACTAGGCTGGCACACTTAGGTTTGTTTTTATCATTGACTCTTAGAAGAATTCCAAGGTATCCAGTGTGCATAATCTTTTCGTACAGAAGCAGATCGAAAGTTGGCTTTTCTTTATCGAGATATCTGGAAGAAAAGGGCAAAGAGGTCTGTACTTTAGGTACATACGAGTATTGGACATAATTATATCGTGATCTTTTCGTACAGAAGCAGATCGAAAGTTGGCTTTTCTTTATCGAGATATCTGGAAGATAAGGGCAAAGAGGTCTGTACTTTAGGTACATACGAGTATTGGACATATATCGTACAACACGAGAACACCAGAAAGTAACCCGTTGAAATATTTGCAATCGAAAAACGAGTACAAATTTTTGTCGATGGTGGGATTCGAACCCGGGACCTTATAAAGTGAGTGAGTGCCCCCTAAACACAATGAATCGTCAATTTGTTTCCTCGTTTCATGCCGTGACTTGTTGACCATGCTAATGATGGCCAATTTTGTATTATTGTAGAGCGGAAAATGATTTGTCAAGGACATATCATTATCTCTTGTACATATTATAGGTACGGACGTTGTTATTAGTACTAATTAACTTTGGGAGTAAATAACGTTAAAATCAAAACAAATATTAACAATAATTTAACAAGAGAATGGTAACTTTATTTTAGCTTGAATGATCGGCAAGAGCTCTACTGATCATCTTCTACCTCCTAAAGGTTAACTCCTCACCACCTTAATATTGAAAAAGGCTAGAATCAAGATTTCTTCAGCTTTTCCCCGGATGATTTCCTCTTACACCTTGAGATAATTTTGTAAATCCCGTACAAGACTAGAATCACAGGAGACAAAAGATGCTCCTTCCTCGTTCTAACAGGAAGATAATATAGGTGTCACACATTTTTTTGTGTGACGTGGCCTGCGTATGCCGCGTCACAACATATGTGTGACGATCTAAAGTAATGTGGCCTATGAGGATAAAATCAAAAAAATAGCTTGGCAGTCAAAATGTTAATGGTATTATTATTATTATCATCATTATGTAAGGGTACAATCATCTTATACATACATATCTACATTATTCATGCGTATTAGAAATATTGTATATCATCTCATACATAATTATCTACCTACATTCTACATGCTTATTAGAAATATTGTATATTGTAACTATGTACCTATTTGTTGAATATTGTTTTCCATTGTTTTTGAGTGAGAATCTTGTTTATCAACTATTTCAACTAATTCCTAGTAGATCTAGGTAGGTACCTAACACTCTGAGGAAAGTAGTTGACGCTTGTGTGACGTAATATTATCATAGGTGCTTTCTTTTTAATCATTTATCTGATTTCACACTCTCGTCAGATAATTACGCAATAGTACCAACTTATTATTCCTAGCTGCTTTATTTATTTGTTTTCGTAAACAAAACGAATCTCTCCATTTTCTGATAAGGTGACAAGTGCAGAAGGTATTTAAGTAGGTAAATATAAACACTAGAAAATTCAAGTAGATCTTAAACCACCTTGCGAAGTGTACGTATTCCGTTGCATCAATCTCAATCTCTGACATCCTCAATTCATTTGAAGTACCTAATATTGCGTAGAGAATAAAAAAGGAGGTATACCTACCTATCTAGCTACTGAAAATAGATACCAAACACCTTAATGGAAGAAAGCAGTCTTATATGTATGGAGATCAAATAACATTTTTTACTGATTCTTAACTTAAATACCTAGGCTCATATTTAATGGTTACCTCTACACTAAATTTAGGTAGGTACCTATTTCAACATAGTCCTTTTCTGTTTGATAACTGGTAGGGTGGTAGGTAGGTACGTAAAGATATTAATTTGATTATTATTAAGGTAGTTATTATTATTATTTTAGGTACCTATTGCACAAGAAGGTACATGTAGTGGATGATACCTAGTAGGTATGTAAAAACTAGGTACCTACATACATTATGAATGTATCAATACCTGGACCTACCTTTTATCAATTAAGATTATGAATCTTATGAAGAATCCAATCCTTTAAATCCGCATTGTTGATTAGTTGTTGCCTTTTCGAAAATATCAATCTTTCACTTTACACCGAAATATTGCTTTTGATTGTTCAGATGAGAACAGTCAATATTAATAATTCAGAAATGAGCAACAAGAAAAGCACAAAAACAATGATTTAATTTGAAAAATAATGATAATTATTATCTATATATAAAAAAAGTAATACTTGAAAAATAAATGATTTTTTTTTACTTGATGAAGTAGGTACCTCATTTAATGAGCTATGTACATCGACACTGACAGACTGACACACATCTGAATTATCTCTAATGTGTTATTTCATAGTATAAATGTCTGACATGTTATTTCATAGTAACAAATGACGACGGGCCCTAAATTTCGCAATGACCTTCAAGCCAGGGGCTATTGCAAGTTGAATGCATTAGATTCCGACTGTTCATTAAAGTTGAGCAACGCTATTGGTGGCTGAAAGGGTAGCCGGTCAATAATACGTGCTCTTGTCTCTTTCGGGGTTTACTCAATAGAATAGAATATACCTTGTTTATACTACCAGCATAGGACTGAAAAGTCCCTTTACTCTCGCAGTCTAAACAAGATCTTATATATTTGATTGGTAATAACATTACATTTTATGGAACAATAATTAAGACCTGTTTAAATTAAAAAAAAATGTGAGGGCAATTTTATTGAGGGTTTAATTTCCACCGAAAGAGGCGGTATATTGTGTCAGCCACACACGTTCAGACTGTCTGAGAGACCTAGCTCAGACTGTCTGAGAGACCTAGGTCTGTCAGGCAGTCTGAGCGTGAGTGCCTGGCCTTTGAAGGGTTGTCCCTCACATGCCTCCACTAAAAAAAGACCTTCAAATCATTTTGTTTCGACTGTTGAGGGAGATAAGCTTGTGTCTTTCGGCTTCCAACTCTTGATAATAAAATAAAAATGTTACGAGTGAGTCACTTACCTGGGATCAATTAAGAAATATTTATTTTAATGTTTTAATTTTAATATGCAGAGATTATTAAATTTTACGATTCACATTTCTATCTATGTAGATATTGAAATATTTACTGGAAGAATAGGTACGAGTAAAGCTTAGATAAAAAAAAAAAAAATAAAAATAAAATAATAATAAACCTTCTGAATATTTGTTGCCTTTTAAAATTGGACCACAAAGAGGTTAGCAACTTTCAAATAATATTCCAAATACCAATAGTGAAGGGGGGGGGGAGGAATAATAATAAGAAGAAGAAGAAGCAGAAGAACAATAAATGGTGAGACTTACTTTGCAACATTCAAGCCACGGAAAAACTTGGCTATGTCCTGATCAGAAGATTGCCAGGGAAGACCTCGAACTCGGACTACGTGATTGTTGTCTACTTCTTCATCTTTGGAACTGAAAAAAAAAGAGAAATAGAAATCATAAAGTAAATGACGAAAAAAAAAAAAAAAAATCAATCTAAAGGCCGATTGCCATCGTCAACCAGTCGGTTCAAAAACGACAATTGGGCAATACTAATAAAATTGGTAAATTTTATTAGTAAAAACAGAATAAAGAAAAAATAATAATTTATTTGAACTACGCATACAACAAGGTGAATGTAAAATGGATTAAACTTACAATTTCAAGCTAGTTTTCACCATCGAAGTTAATTTTTGCGGGCAAAAAGAACAATAAAAAGCTATAGGAGCGTAACTAGCTATCACTCTTATCATCTGCAGTGAAATTGTAAACTAACCTAGAAAACCTGACTTTGGTTGGTGTTAGTCGTTCGTTGAATTTTTCAAATCTGACTCATAAAGAACTTGGAACTCATGATCTAACGTTATCTGTAATATGTATACATGTTCTAAGGACTGCTCAATTTATGTATATCCACGGGCCACATAAGAACTTGAATTTCTTCAAGGACCAGATTTTCAAACAGTAGCTATGTACGAAAATAAGTAGCGGATCATTAGTTGGACATCCCTGTTTTAGTAGTATTGTGAATTTGTGATTTATTCACCAATTGCTCCTTTCTATTTTCTACATGTCTGCCTGTACACCTAATATAAGTAGCTGCCTACTTATTATTGTATTATTTTCCCTGTTTTTTTTTTTTTTTTTTTTTTTTTTAACTTATTTCAGTAAAAAATTTAATATCAGCTGTTTTTTTTTTTTTTTTTTTTTTTCCCTTTTTTTTTTTTTTTTTTTTTTTTTGATAACTCATTTCAGTAAATCACCTGCTCTGTTCTCTACGAGTGTACAGTTTACCAGTAGGAACGAAAATCGATTTTCATTTTACAGTGGAATATACTTACTATATACCGGGTTCTAAAATGACATTGACTCGTTCTGGATTAACGAAACAGTGACCTGGAAAAACACAGAAAGAACTTCACTGTAACGACACAAGTATAAACTGATTATTGATAAAATAAATCATATAATATGTCAGCACAGAAAAATAGTAAGATATAAATAAATGAAAAAATATATCAACAGAGAAATATTAGAAAAAAATAAATAAACAATTAGTTCCCGTTAATCACAAGAAAATCGCAATTACACCATTCAACAAACAATCAAAATCAATGGAATGAAAAACATGTGAGTCCAAATATGTTGTTTACAATAACAGACCGAAATACTTTGACAAAATAATGAACAAAACCTCAACACAAACACCTAAAGCGAACTAAAACAATAAACGCATTATTGTTTCAATAAAAAATAGATTGTTGGTGGAGAGACCATAATGGCTGACTTTATGACAGTGTCAGCATTTTTTTCTCCATACATTACCGAGACATTCTTCGCCAGCTATTGGGTGGCTAAGGTGTTCAGGGTAACGTGGGTACACTCATGTACAAAAAATTCAAGGCACATTGACAATTTTTATATATTTATAAATGCCTGAAGCACTTTTTCAAAATCGACAAATTTTCCATTAAAAATAGAGAAAACTAGAGAATCAAAAAGAATATTTCGAAAAAACTAGAGCTTTTAGCTGATATCGATATAAACTTGAAACACAAAATAAATTGAGTTGAATTTGATTCAGAAAATGCTGTCAGAGTAAACGGATGTATGTAAATGTAAAGTAGCCTGAAAATTTTGCTCCCGAGTGTAGAATATGTTATTAAAATGCAAGAAAGATAATGCAATAAGTATGAAAAGTTCATATTTTGATGTGATGGAATATAAAGTAGTGAGGTAAAGAACATCTAATTAACAGAAAAATTGACCATCCCAAGTCTGTCAATGGAACTTCATAGGAAGCTTTGAATTTCTCACACCATAATTAATATGTTATGTTAATTTATTACAACATTAGGTAATTATTTGTTTGAGTGTTTGTATACATGGCGTTGTAAGGACAACAATACTAATAAGGTAGGTAATTAATTACCCAGTTAAGTGAAGAAGCTACCATGAAATAGGCATTACATTAATGCTTACCTTGAAAGTGACACACAGATAATTAACAACAATTTATAATAAATCAAACAAACATTTAAATACACGAGTAAATCACCATGAATTATTTTTAAAAAGAAAGAAATGGGAAAAAATAATTACTTTGATTGATTGGAACAACGCCGTTAACAAAGTACACGCCAGAGAAGAAATAAAAAATGGAGAATTGATGATTACATTCGTAGGTATACACGGAGATAACCTCCCAAACGTTACGTATGAAAATTAAAGTCCAATTATTGAAAATATTTATTTTTTAAAAATAAAATCTAGTCCTCGCAACAGGAATAATGATATTGATATGGAACTCAAATGAAATGAAATCAGTTGGAGTACAAAAAGTAGATAAGATAAATATTCCACCAGAGGCGACTACCTGAGATTTCAATTGAGAAACCTGATGGGTTCAACGTGATGACTCCATCTTGTATGAAATAAAATAAATACCTACATTATTATATATAATATGATAATAATGGCTGTCAATAGAGATAACCAAATACAACTAAGGCAATCGAGGGCATTTTCCGCCACTTAACTAATCTAAAACTTTGACTAGGGATTAGAGCTCTATTCAAAAAAGTAGGTACCTAAGTAGGTATGCACCTACGTGTACTAATTTTTTAATGATTTAAATATCCATTTCTTCATTCTCAAAAAGGATTTAATACCATTTCCATGGATAAAGAAGCATTTTGGAGCTTCAATGATCTCTACTTTGGTTTCTTCTCTTCATGATTTTGGTACACCCTGTTAGGGATCAGTCGGGGGCCCTAATTATTACTATTTACTTATTTCAGTGCGCGGTGCCTCTTGTATACAGGGTGCTAAATTAGCTCATTAGATATACCTAACCAATAAAAATGACCTCTACAAATAACTATGGTTTGTTAGCTCTTTCATAATAGACGTCGATTTGACGCGACGACACAATTTGCCGTCCAAGCCAATTTTGTACAGAAACAACTGCTACATTAGACGCGTGTGGTCTGTGTCGTAGCATGCAAATCCCGTAGTGTGCCTTTTAAATGGGCGAGAAGAGACATATACTTCCCATTTAGGTGCTGGGTCAACACGAAAACACTAGAAAATAGCCCCTTATTGTAATCGAAATAGGAGTGCATATTTTTAGTTTTCCCTCCCTATCCTCTTTTCTCTGATTTTTTCAATATTAATTTTTCCAATAAAATACATGTTCAATCCTAAATTTATCCTTCACTATTCATTATTGTGTATTTCATCATACATAAATACCTACACAATAACCTTCTGCATGGCAAGCAAGCGCGTTACCTCTGGGCAAACCGTGCTTTAATCTTTGAAAGGCTCTTTTTTCTCACGGCATCCTGTACATCTAGGCCCGACTTGTAAAATTACATTTACATTTCTTATCCAACATGAGAGTCCTGACCCGTCTTGAACATCTTAACGAGAACATTATCACCAGCTCTTATCTCCCCTTTGCATGAATTTGGTCTCAGATTTACTACTAGAGTTCAACATTATTGATAAAACATTTCATCAATCTTTCAACCGAGGTACAGCGGCCATTTTGAACAAAAGTAATTCAAAGGAACAAAATCAAAATTTGATATTAAATACTCGAAATTTGGTATTAAATATCACTACCACAAAACTGTATCTACTCATGTCCAAAGAAAACATGAGAAATGCAAAGTATGTAACTCATACAAAGTAATGAGAATATTGCCACATTCTTTCTTCTCATCGCTACGTGGAACCTATTTGATTAACCAAAAAACCAATGTGAAACGGTTTTCAAACTTTATCTAGCAAAATAAATGATTTGTTTTCTCACAATGAATTCTTTCTTTAGCCTGCCTCCCTACATTGTTATTATTATTATCATTAAATTATTATTTTTCATGCCATGACATCAATTTACAGAGGAATAAATAAGGAGATAAATAAATGTGCTGGGGAAAGGTTTGCTAGGTAATCAAATGTGGGCATAAGTGTAGAATAAATAGAACAATGAAATGTATTACTTTTCTGATGAGTTAACAATGTAAACATCCCCTACCTAGATATGAAAGATACACTACACAATTATTGCGAAGTTACCAAGTGACTGTTTTAGCGAACAAAGTAAATTAGTCCAGTCAAAGAAAGTGTACAATTTACGCTGAAATTTGTTAAAATGGAAGCTTTTTAGGAGGTTTTGAAATTACTCCTGAAGAATTAGTACCGTGTCCCGAGAACATTACTTCGATGTCAAATTTCGGAGTTACAACATAAAGATGATATGATGTTCAAGTCAAACCAAGGATGAATAAGTAATTTAACACGTAGGTACCTACCTAGTTATGAGCTGTATGCACGAAATGATTACAGAGAACCTGCCATGAAATACTCGTATGCTATTAATGTTATCTGAATCCCCAGCTTACTTCGATGTCAAATTTCGGAGTTACAACATAAAGATGATATGATGTTCAAGTCAAACCAAGGATGAATAAGTAATTTAACACGTACCTACCTAGTTATAAACTGTATGCACGTAATGATTACAGAGAACCTGCCATGAAATACTCGTATGCTATTAATGTTATCTGAATCCCCAGTCCATAATATTATGTTATTAGCTGAATTTCCCTACTCAAATATGTTATTAGTTGAATTCCGGTGGAAACCAGTACTCTTCGAAGTAAAGTTACGGTGTTGTTAGTAAATATCTGCACGTTTGCAAGCGTAAAGGTCAAAGGTACACGGTTGTTTCGGGTCACCATGGATTTTTCTCCAATCTCTAACCGAGAAGATGATCTCTGCTACATTCGATCAGCAAACTGGATTTCACCAAACGTCCCAAACTGGATTTTATCAAAAATGGCACTAACTTCTATGAATACGTAATTTCTACGTCATAGTCGTCTTAGCACTCCACAGGCTAGAATATGTATTTATGTGGTTCAAAAAATACTGGCAGAGAAAATCTGCAGGGATTTTTTTTTTTTTTTGCTAGATTGATAGTACATGTTTCCAACCTTTACACCTGCACAAAAAATGGTTGTTGGTTAAAATACCATTTTATGACTATTTTTTTTAGTATTTTTCCTGCTGATGTAATATTCCACAATTTTTGTTTTACTTTTCAAATTCAGAGTTTAGCATTTTGCTAATTGTTATTAATTATTCTTGATCTATATTTTGTGAGAGTTGGATTGATATGGGGCTGGGATTAATCCAGGATGGACCTGGTGGGTATGTGTAAGTAAACTTTTAGGTGGGCCTACAATCTCATGTAGTGTTTTTTTAACCTCTTGGAGACTGTGTGAACATAAAGGGTGTTTTTTTTATTTATTGAATCCAACCATTCAAGAATCTGGATCATTTTGTTTCCCTTTCATTTTTCTTACAAAGAGATATTTTTTGGAATCCCTATCTTCTACCACTGTGAACCAAACAAATCCAGTAGGTACCCGACCCTTGGATTCACTAGATTTTAATTCTCAAAAGACTTTTTTTTTTAAATAAATCTGGATTCATTGTCCAGACAAAAAAAAACCTTGTAGTCTCTGAGCAAGGTCAGAAGTTAACAAACAAAAATAAGAATGTAAACCCAGGGCTAAGATATGATACGGACAAGAGATGGGGCTCGGAGTCCATCCTACCTTGGTGGTTTAGTGGTCAAGGCACTTGCCTGGTAAACAGAAGGGCGTGGGTTCAATCCCAGCCCAGGTATGGAATTTTATCCTCAATATACCTAATTTGAGAAGTTGACCACAAAAACGTCCCAAACTGGATTTTATCAAAAATGGCACTAACTTCTATGAATACGTAATTTCTACGTCATAGTCGTCTTAGCAACACGTAAGACACGTAAGTACGTTACTTGATTAATATTTCATTCGTACCTACTTGAATAATATTTCATACTTACTTGACTTAGGACTAAACGAAGTGGTACACCATTTTTGACTAGATCATCGGTCAACGAAGATTCCAAGGCTAATTGCTCAGAGAGAACATTTTCATTAATATCGGCTGAATTTGGTTTGACTAAGTAATGTTTGGTTCCAATTATCTGAAATGATAGAGAATAAACTCATTAGAATGATTTCTTTTTCATAAGTATACCTTCATAGGTAATTTTAATTTATTATAATGGGTCTTTAAGGTTTCCTTAGTGAGTAATCCGGAGTAGGGGTAGGGCTTAAGTAAATTGTAAATACCTACTTTTAGGGGCTCAGAAGCTAACCTAAATCAAAAGTACCTATCGAAATGTAGGTACCTACATCTTCGCGGAAGCTCTTGGGTTTGACCCAGTAAAAAATGGAAATTTTCAATAAATAAAACTTCCGACAAGATTTAGGTGTGACTAGATACCTACTAATTATAACTTCCCATGGGTAGATGATCATGTAAGCACTTGATTTATTGATAGATACCAAGTATTAACAATGTGATCTAGCTTTGGCGTTGAGCTAGAAACTTGAAATTAATTTCTAGTCTTAAACAGACATAGTTTGTAGTTTTTTTGCAAATGCTTTAATGAATAGATTGAGAATGATGAGTATCAGAGTCGTGAGCTCATAGATGCCTATAAGTAGGAGGTGTTTTGGGATCTTTTTAAATATGTTCACGTAAACTATCCATTTGAAATCTGTCTCCTTGTTTAAAATATCCATCTATTTTCCCTATTCCGAAGCAGGGAAGTAGATTTCCTATGTTAACATTTAGTGTCAGAGGCATGTGGACGTATTTTTGTACTTGTAAATTAGGTAGCTAAGCAAAGCAAGTCAAAGGTTATGTTTCCATGTAAATTTTATCTTTTTTTCATTGTTCAAAAAAATAAAAAGGGTCACACAATCTTGATCGTGAGATATGCTAATTTCAAAACTGAATGCATGAGTAAGTTTTTTTCAATAACTTTTCAAAGCCGAGTTTCGAGTTTCCCATTGGCAGTCTATTAATATTTTCATGGCATTGGTATGCATATAGCGCATAGATTATCCAGATTATAATGATAGCTCAGAGTTGCCTATCAATCCAGGTAATACGTAGGTACGCTTGCTCAGGAAGGTTAACCTGCCTAATACCTACCTACCGACTTAATGAGGAAACGCTTGTTTCAAATCCCATGAGAATGTTTGTTTTTGAAATGTCCTCAAATTCTCCATTCTCCTTTTTAGCTAATTTTCCCCCCAGGTATTTTGAATATCAAGGGACTGACTGACCTAAGGACAATGTTGTAATGGTATGGACACAAGGTTAAATATTCACAAGGATTTGAGGACCTTAAATCCTTGGTTCCTATAACAAACACACAGGTAGGTAGATATCTACTAACAGGTGTACCTGTACAGGTGTATTCTTAAACAAATGAAGACGTTACTTTGATATTTCACAAGATTAATTAGTACCCATTACTAGGCTACAAATGTTTACATGATCCCCAATTAAAAAGAAAATAAAGAAATAGTTATTACAATTAGGACGTTTGTTTTTTCTCATGCTAAAATTTACCTTCTGGGTAACCTAACTCATCTAAATGTACGGATATTAATTACAAAAAATATTAAAATTTATTTGAAATAATTATAATTAGTGTCCATACGTCAGTCCATAAATCTATTTGGTATATGGCATAAATCTATTTGGTACTGTAAATATTAGTAGGTATAATACAATTCGTTTCATATCAGATAGGTACCTAACCTACCTTTATGGACTTTCTCGAATCAGGCCAACGTAGGTAGCCTCATTCACATCAATAATGACCTAATTTGAAGATTTCCATAAGATAGACACAATTAGGTCCCAACATATTTACCTGTTTGTAATAAGTAGAACAGAAGCAATGTATGAGATATTGAGATATCTACTAACATAGAAGTATCTACCTGCCTCGGTGGTGTAGTGGTCAAGGCGCTCGCCTGGTAAACAGGAGGGCGTGGGTTCAATATCAGCCGAGGTAAGGAATTTTATCCTCAATATAATTTGAGAATTTGAATTTTGACCACAATAATAGTAGTAGAGTATATATAAGCAGTATTATTATTATTATTACCTACCGATGGACCCAATGTGTATTCATTCAGCATATTCAATGTTCAATCACTGAATTTAAAATCAGTCAGAATTCTTTGTGAGTTGTTGACAATAAATTATTTCTTCTCTTTATCATCTCTCATCTCTCCAGTCTCCTCTCTTTACTTCAAATCTACAAATACTGACTACGCTGGGTTATAAAATAATCCAGTTTCATGAAGAAAGTTGAATTTGGTTTCAATATGATTTGAGAGTAACGTGTTTGGTGTGATACTAGGGATCCACAGGGCCAGTTCTAAAGTGGAGGGTGTCAGCCACCCTGGGGTCCCTGGGAGAGGTTGTTGTTGTTGTTATTTTTGCGGCTTTAGCTTTCGCTGAATGGTGATGGCAGAATAAAGATAAGATATCTTTTTGTATCAGCTATAAACCGGGATGATGGTCTTTAAGCCATGTTTAATTGGCTCGTCCTGAACCGAAGTCAAAAATCGTGAGGACTTGTGCTTGTTCTTTAAAAGCAGAGAAACCCTTTGAAAAACTGCCAGCTAGCTAGACTGATGGTTATTAAGCCCTGGGAGACTGTCTGACAGCCCGCGCTGAGTGTGAGTGGTAGGCATTGTGCGTGCTGAACTGATTCTGATTTTATTCTTTGACTAACCTGGTTACCTAATTCGACAGTCTGGAGTCACTTCAGAAACCCTTCAGTGAAATTCAGCATGGGAACAACAATACAATGTACTGGCAAATACCTATACCAGAATATTAAAATTGTTATCAACCTGCTAATTACCGGTTCGTTAATTTCTTTTCCTCGTCATTATTTGAATCGTAAATTTTAGTCTTACAACATGATTTTTTTTTTTTTACCTACTTGGGAATTTTTTCACAATCATTGTGCAAGTAGTATCTTGTGACCTTCGACATACATTTTCATATGTACGCGCATGTACTGAAATTACTCCCTGCACCTTGGTTTTCTCCTTCAAGTTTCCAATGTTCCTGGTAATTGTACTTGTACTTGCGATACCAAGTACAATTAAAGTACTTGTACTTTGTACTTTGTACTTGCAAGTACAATTTTTCCAACTCTGATACCGAGTAGCCAAGTTTTCAAGTCAAGATTATGCTGATAATGTATGCTTTTAACAACTCACTGAGCACGTATAACAAGTTCTGTAATTTTTTTCCGTACTTTGCAAAAATTCTGAATGTTACAGAAGAAAAACCTTTGAAAACCATTCGTAACTATCATGTTGTATTGTAGTTGTGGCTTGAACATTTTGCGAAATGTGCAAAATGTGAAGACGAGTCTGACACGGAACAGATCCGGGTTTTTATTCCGGAGAAGTCCAAAATATTGTGATGCCGTGCTTAAGCTCCTTCAGCCTTTTGAGGACAATCCAATATTTATCTAAGTGACTTCCTGCCAGAAGCGAAATTGCCTCAATTGGCTAGGGTGGCAAATTCCAAGTCTAAATTTGGACGTCAAACTTTGGATTTTTCCTGGCATTTCCATGGCAACTGTCGTCATAATGGGACTTTTCATTCTTAGCCAGCACTAAAAATGTAAATAAAATCCCCACTCCTTGAAAGTCAATTAATCTCTGGATTCTTAGAATCCATGAATATTGGATTAAAAGCGTTGAGTTGTCAATCTCGTTTAGATGGGTGTTAGATTTGATCTGAATTAATAAATCAGAGTTAATGCGGAGGAAAAGCTATACAAAAAATAAGATTGCTATAGAGAACTGAAAGACTAGTGCAGCAAATCCTGTCTTATTTTAATAACTGGTATGAGGTACCTAGGTACACATATTACCTATTTATTTATTTTCAGTAGATAGGTAGCTGAAATTAGTTGGGATGGCACGCAAATAGTGACGTCAAATTATTTACCCACGTGAATAGAGACAATTATCCTGGGATGTGGTCGGAAAAGAATGTTGAGAACAATTTTATCGCTCGATTAGCAATCATAACATCGTGTAGCTGAAATTAGTTGGGATGGCACGCAAATAGTGACGTCAAATTATTTACCCACGTGAATAGAGACAATTATCCTGGGATGTGGTCAGAAAAGAATGTTGAGAACAATTTTATCGCTCGATTAGCAATCATAACATCGCTGTTCCGATTTACGAAGGGGGGAATTTTCTGTCCGATAGCTATTAATAGTAATCGATATCAGATGAGATGAATATTATGTATTACCTAGGTGCCTATTTAAAATTAATTGCTCACTCTGTTTACAAGCATCGGATGAAATAAGAAGGAAACCGAGGTATCAAATCAGTAAAAACTACAGCAGCACTCATGTGAAATGACCAGATAATTCAACATTCCACAAAAAGGTCTTGGGGTGGATTTTCCAATATTTTTTCAGTCCTTAGAAGGCCTGTTAAGCTTACAGCCTGTTACGTTTTATTTGATATTTCTAAGCTCTGTTAGAGGCTAAAGAGAAGGTTGGCGAAAACGACCGAGCCTTAAGGATTACATGAGTTTTCGGTGGAACCAAGTCCTACTTAAGGTTCAAAAGAGAAATTTCGGGCATAAAACCTGGTATTGCAGAATTAACTGAAATTCAAGGGAATCCTATACCTATACTACTATCTTCACAATTATGTGAAGCTTGGTCCCAATTTTTGTTGTTTGACGACAAGGCCGTTGTTCACACAAAATCGTGGTTCAAATAACCCTGTTCAGGCCAAAGAATTTATATTTTTATTATTATTATTATTATTATATATATATTTTAAGTATTGTTTGTACCTAGACTGTTTGTAGTTAGGTAATGTTTGTACCTAGTTGTGTAGATCTCCAATAAATTATGCGGGAGACCTAGGTAGGTAATCACAGATCTGTCAACGCCACATTGTCATACTTAGCTCAAGGAACGAGGCAGTAAAAGCTGCAAGTTGTGTGAATGCGTATGACATGCTTATCTGACGGTTGGTAATATTTCTAAACCCACTGAATTGTAAAGAAACACTTGTACATATAGTGGATAAATATGTTTTTACAGCAACCAGTGGCGTAATGGCGTTCGGTCAACCATGAAAAGGATGAAAAATGTCCTTTTTTAAGGGTTTCCTAGAGGGGACCGTAACAAAACGGAGGTCTTATCGTCCTCAAATCGAAGATAGAGCGAGAAGAAAGGAGAAAGCCAGCCGTTCCGAGAACGAACCTTATCTGTATAGGATAAAGTTCGCCCCGAGCCGGATTATAGAACCCGAGACACAGCGCTTACAATAGCTTGCAAGGCGATCGGGGAACAGGACCGAAGTTGCCTGTTACGCAATAACTGCTAAACGCTTTATCTGAATTCGCTGGATTTTTTTTTACAGATACAAACGAAAAGTCACTTTGATTATTCCTGCTCTAAAAGGCCCTAGAAATTCCTTGAGGCCCTATAATTTCCAGAGTTGACCCGTCTACGCCACCCCACTAGTATAATATTATCTGTTTCTAGTATTAAAATAATGTTTCACATTGCAGTAATCATGTTCTCGCAATGTGATGTTAGGTGTAATGTTACACTTGTTGTTGGATTTCAATGTTCATACCTACCTACCGTTATGCGGGACATATGATGGGGTACGCAATAGAAATAATACTTCAGCGGTTTTCAACCTTTTTTCAGCCACGTGCCCCTTGGATAGCCGGATTTAATCTCACGTACCCCCGCCAAGATCATGAGTACTGGGTACCCATACCTAGGTTGATGTCTACCATTACTACTGAACACACTCAGTAAGTAGGTACCTTTTGAAAAAAATGAGATCAAAAGTCAGTACTTTTTTTGGATTGTATTGCACTGATAAGTGGTCAAAATTGAAAATTTGTTTTTGTCCACCATTACACAATTTTTTTGCGTACCCCCGGAGGGTCTCTCGCGTACCCCCAGGGGTACTCTTACCCCTGGTTGAAAATCGCTGCTTTACTTCATTGCCGACTGCACTGTGTGGGAGAGGGGGAATTGATTATTTCATAGATAAGGTTTTAAAGCCTATCGCGTAAAGGTGAGAGTTACCTTCAGGTCAGAATACTGAAATGAAGTACCTCTACCTACATAGTTATTCAAATGTTGAGAAAATGTGCATGTAGTGAACTTGCGAATGCAATCTGTTTTCTGACGTGTGAAATCATAATTCAAAAGAGACAAGTGTTTCATACATGAATCTCAAGTTGTTTTTGTAGTTCCCACATTGTTCATTTATTTAAGACTTGTAATCTAGGTAATGCCTAGTTGGTTAGTCCTTCAAAAGAGTAGAGCTTATGAGGACTAAAGCTGGTCTCACACTGCACGAAAGTCGCGCGACTACGCTTCCAATATGAGATGGGCCTAATAGGTGAAGAAGATCCTTTGTTGACCGTCTACCCACTCTACACCCTAAGGAAATCACCTGATACGTTAACATTTTTTTTTTTTTTTTTTTTTTCAAAGTAAGTAGGTAGGTAAATATCTCGTGTATAACATTTTTTTAGCCATTGGGTTTTGGTCAGCTTCCTACTTGCTTAAGTAATTTTAAAGGGATTTTGACTAGCGCCTTACAAGAAAGAAAACTAATACCTATTAGCAGAGACGTTGGTATTTCTAATGATGTGCTATCCAATAAAGTTTGATGAGTGATAGTTCAAAAACCTAGGGATTCTTCACTTATTAATATTTCAGCCAAGAAGATTCCAGGTTTTAGGTAGGTATCCCCTTTTCCCACCCACCCTGGGTACTCCCCTGTCCTAAGTAAACTTTCTAAAGTTAACATTCAGAATTCAGATCTCTTCACGTAATATGCAAGGAGTCAATGGTCTTCATGCTGAAATGTGGACATCAAGTGTTCTGAAACCAGCTTAAAACCCAACCAGCTTAATCTCACACTCTTATCTTCGTCACTCTGTTATATAATTGTCAAAAGTTGTATGTGGCAATTTCACAGGCTTTGCATATAGAAGAAGTTGAGAATGGCTAAGACGATTTAAATGTGGTTTGATATGGGATTAATCGAGTCTAAAGCGACTTCACCGAAGTGTGGTTTTTGCGAAATGTTCTTTGGTTTTTGCTCGCGTGGAACGCATGGTCTGCAAGGAGTCATCTTCGATAAACGATTCAACTTTGATTAAGTACTTTACTTAGGCTCCAAACAAGTTTTTGCGAAATGTTCTTTGGTTTTTGCTCGCGTGGAACGCATGGTCTGCAAGGAGTCATCTTCGATAAACGATTCAACTTTGATTACTTAGGCTCAAACAGAATAACAGGTCGATTCCTACGTAAAAAGTTGTGAAAAATCCAAATCTGAGGTCAAAACTCGGAAAAAGTAACTTTAAAAGGTCGAAAACTCAATTTTTAATTGCCGTTCTAATGAAAAAGTTCGAAGAGTTGTGACGTCAGATTTCACGTCAAAATGCGCAGAAACGCTTGCGCAGCTCCAAACAAAGTGGAGCGGAGAGCATAGCGGATAGAGCGACGACTTCAAACCTTATAGAAAAAGCAGAAAGCTCTATACGCTATGCTGTCCGCTCCACTCCGTTTTGACATTTTAGCCATCTTTGAAGCACCTACTCATAGTAACTTTTTTTTAGGATGCCACTACCTCAAATGGGGCAAAACCAGAATATACTACAGGGATGTATCTATTTATCGTTCTACATTTTACAAGTCAGATTATCTCGTTGAAAATTTCTTTCTTCAGATAGAGAAGAACATTGTTAGCAATTTGCTGTAGATTGATCTGGAAATTACGTTTTCATTTGCGTCAGAGAGGCTGAATTCTTCAAGATGGAATTTTTCTCACTCCTGTGGGTAATGCTCGTAGTTATTTATCATTGGGCTAAATTCTATTGTCCTCACGAGGATGAGTTAAATGAGTTAATAATACATAGTTGGTACACCAATTTATATACCCCAGCTTCAGCTCTAGTTGAATAATAAGTTTTTTTTTGTGATAATCAAGAGAAACAACTTAATAGCAAGGCTGATTAGGAGTTACCTGCTTAGAAGATTCCTAGAATATCCTAGAAGATTCCAGATTCCTGCTTAGAAGATTCCAGAATAGTTCCAAAGTTTATAATACCATCGTTGTTTCTCCTGGAAAAGTGTACGTAAACATGGTATTTTTTCCCTTGCTCGTATTACACTCGGCTTGCACGCCGCGCCGCAAGTTTCGGGTTCTATTCGCGCTATTTTTTCAGCTCTAAAAACATGGATTGTAATCAGCTCCTCAAATGTTTCTCCGTGAGGCACTTGAAAATGTTGGGAGAGTATCCTAGCTTCACCACAAATAACTCATGATTGATTCGTATCCTTTCCTCAATTTCGATCAAAATTGATTGTGCTTTTGAAATTACCATTCGTTTTAAGATGACAAAAACTCATGCTGAGTTCAACTTTAGGATTGACCCCAATGATAAAACTACTTGTATTTACGACTCCCGACTTCGACGTTTGCAATGTTACTCTGTCCGAAAGATCTGCAAAAGATTCAGTTGAGAAATAATGATCGATGATCATCGCAGTTAAACCAAAAGATTGATTAGACAAGCAATGGTTGTCAATGTTACTCTGTCCGAAAGATCTGCAAAAGATTCAGTTGAGAAATAATGATCGATGATCATCGCAGTTAAACCAAAAGATTGATTAATTTTCAGAGGACGGGGTTCTCACGGTAGGTTTTTACCAGGGGCCTCCTTCTAAGAAGGGCGGGGCACTATTTAAAAGACAAATAGACGAAACATCCTATTAGAACAGGATAAATTAAGGCTATATTTTGAAAACTTACGGGGTTCTCACGGTAGGTTTTTACCAGGGGCCTCCTTCTAAGAAGGGCGGGGCACTATTTAAAAGACAAATAGACGAAACATCCTACTAGAACAGGATAAATTAAGGCTATATTTTGAAAACCTAAGTACCTCCTAAATTACCAAGACCAAAAATTGTCCACTTTTGAGATAGGGCCAATAGTGACGTGTGATAAAGTTATCTGCACCCAATAGGAGCATGACTCAATGTAAGTCTATGTGTTTTGAAGAGTCAGTCTTGAAAAAACCAGCTTTCTGCCCACTCAGATAACTTTGAGACGTCTTCATTATTATCAGAGTTTACATGTTCTGTTTTCTGTGAGAAGTGCATAAATTAGGTGACTCCTAACAAGGAATTCACTGAGGTGCCTTGGCGGACTTACTCGTGGTCAGTACACTTACAAACAGGAGGGCGTGGGTTCGATTCTAGCAGACATGCCACCCTATCCTTATTATTGTTTGAGAATATCATCGAACTCTAAAGCTGTATCCACAGTCCATACATAGTCGACTGCCGTCGATCGACGAGGTGAATCTATGTTGTCGAGGCAGCGTGGACTGTTTCACACGATATCGATCGACGGTCGTCGACTATGTGTGGACACAGCTTAAGGCGGAATGCACACTAAAGAAACGCGTTGCATGAAACGTGAAACTGGGTTTCACGAAACTGATAGATAAGATTAACAGAATGCAGTGCACACTGGGTTTCATGAAACATTTTTCTCCAGTGTCCATTTCGCCCAAGGGTTAGGTGGTAGAAAATGCCTTTCATGAAACCTTGTCTATTGGATTAGTCTCATGACGATAGATTCTAAGTAGTCTTAAGTCAAAGGTATGATAGATAAAATGAACTCTTGATTAGAAGGTAACCCTAGGAGACCCCTGAGACATTCTCTATCACCTAACCCGTGAAGCTGTATCATCCAAGAAATGAAATTCCATGCCTGACCAGGGATCGAACCATCCAGCTTCTGATATGCGCGCCTTATCTACTCTGCAGACTATGCTACTGAAAGCAGGTGTGATTTTTGTGATATTGACATCTCCACTAATTCCCCACTTGGCAATATGAACGAATGAATGGACGAGCTTTAACCAAGTGTTGTTCTATTTTAATACCATCGGATTTTAATTCCTCAAAGTCCTCAATAAAGTTCGTCTACCTTGATGACATTCTATGTACTACTGTGTACATTGCATAGGAATCTACATTTACCCAGGAATAACTTGTAGGTAATAATGTAACATCTACCTGAGGCCTCATTTTCCCTGTTGGAAAGGAAATATCTTTTTGATTCTGTAACTTTGTGAAGGTCCATCTTGACTAGGTAGGTTGAAATGACAAACGTATACTTCTTCACTATTTTTTAAAAAAAATTATGTTTTATACAATGTAACCAGATATATTTTATAGGTAGTTGTTTTTTTTTATAGTATTATTTTACGTTTATGTATTTCTGTAACGCTGAAGATGCCTTCACCGGCGAAACTAGTCCGTAAAATGAAAATGAAATAAAAACCCAGAATATTTTAAAAATAGTGAAGAAGTATACGTTTGTCATTTCAACCTACCTAGTCTTTTTGAAGATATCTTGGGGAACTAGATAAAAAAGATATCTTGTAGACAAATCACAAATACCTTTGCACAAGAGATATAAAAAAAGCAAATTATACAGATAATAATAAAAGCAAAAGGCGTAATTATTGCCCAGGACAATCTCTATCATTCATAACTTTGCCAAACCTTGACTACTTTCCTCCGCTAATTAAAGTGCAAACTTTTATTCCTACGAGATCTAATCAATCGAGATTCCTCATTTGAATTGTACCAAGGAGATCCGGATTCAACCTCGATAGTGTAAAAAAATCTGGACTGACCGGACATATTAAAATATTTAAATATGAGCCAGGCATGGACTTTGGGGTGATTGTGATACGAACAATGGGTGAAATTTCAGGGACCTCACAAGAATGTAAGTAGTCCTTCCATCCACTCCTAACGGAAGATATCTACTGAAGGAGGAGGGAAACCAACATGTCATAGATACTAAGGCAACCTTGGTAAAATTTTCATGTCTTGAGAAGTTCTACAATTTAAGATTGAGAGTGCCCCGAAAAGTTTAAGGGACTCTGGGCAGTACCCAAACTAGGACCTCAACACAAGACTAGGACCCATATTTATGAACAAAATGCTGGCTCTTAAGTTCGTGCTAAGCACTTACACCCATATTTATGAACAAAATGCTGGCTCTTAAGTTCGTGCTAAGCATAGTCTCAAGGCATTTGATTGGTCAATTTTGACTTGAGACTGATCTAAGAACGATCATTCTTGTTCATAAATACGAGTGTAGGACCTCAACACAAGACTTAAATTCAAGCCTGACGGATAGTACAAGTAAATTAGTCGATATTCCAAACACCAACCTTTCTTCACACATTTCAATTTACTTTTAAATGTTCAAAGAACATTTCGGAGAGAACAATACCCAAGGCGAAATTTAGAGAGATAAGAGAGGTAAAAAAAAGTATTGACTTATAAGATTGGCAATTTGGCAACAATTGGAAAGGAATGGACATCTTTCTAATTCAAAGGTGGGTAATTCCAGATAAATTCTGGGCATAATTAGGGTCATTTTAATCTGCAGTTCTTTGACTATGTCTTTTCCTAATTCCAAGTATTTTGAATATTCCATTCATACATTTCGGATATTCCATCCATTATACCATACAACCAGTTTATAAAAAATGTCAGGTTTACCTTCTTACGGGCATTTCATGTCTCCCTTTCTCCAACATTTCTCTCTGTTAAGCTTCTCCATCATGCCATGTTATGTTCTTCATTTTTACCTTCCACATTATTTAAAACTCTCTATTCTCTTGCTTGGATACAATAATTTTGTTTTCATCGCTTGTTTCAACTCGCAGCATGTCCAAAACAACACTACTTGTTGATTCTTACCCTACTTTCACAGTTCTGGTCTTGACGAATTGTAAATCCAGGTTATAACTTACCTAGATTATTAATTGAATTAAAAATTAATATACTTACCGTCACTAGTTCATTGGGGGATAATGATTGCGTTCTAAATCATGTCTGTCAGCCTTTGAAGTGAGAAAATCCAGGAAAGGGTTTTCCTTTTACACACTAGCATTAGTAAATTTATTTACTAGAGAATGTTTATTTAAAAATTTGACTCAAAACAAATAACAATTACTCTTTGGTCCATTAATGAATTAAAAATTAACTTAAAATACCTAAATAGTAGTAAGTTACATACCACATTTAAAGGTAGAATAAAAATAAATGCTGAACTAAATTTGTATTTTATCTGTTGCACGTAAAGCACTGTAATTTCTTATTGGATTGGAACTTTTAAAATAAAATTGTAAACAATAAACTTAAAGGTACTGAAATTGAATTAAAGCTTTGACAAATCACAAAATAATTTAAAAATAAGATTCAAAAAGTATTATAAAATCATTTATACAGTCCCATCAAACTTTAATTTCAGTCAACTGGTTAACAAAGTATTTTTGTGAGACGGTTCCAGCCATGCAAGTAAAACTAATTTTCTTGAAGTTTTATTTTTTTCATTTTTAGTTTTGTTACCTGTGATACCTGTTTGTGAAGTTCCCCTCTTATATCTCCCTATTACCTATGTATTTCTTCAAATCGTGCTAGGGGTTCTCAACCTGTTGAAACAAACAGTCCACATGTTGATCGAGTAAATGTAACGCGAGATGCGAAATTCATAACAGCGTAGGTACAAGTAGGTGCCTGAAAACAATAGATGGGAATGACGTGTTTAGGATTTAGTCATAGTAAATTATTCAAATCTACAATCTGAGATATCATGACGGAAATGACCAGCCTTATTATATCTATCACTGATAGCAGCTATCTGTTTAGTGGTTAAGTACTCGCTTGGGAAGCGGGAGGAAGCGCGTTCGAATCCGTAGAACATTTAATTTATTTATTTATTTTAAGTACAAGTAAGCGTCTATTCGTCTTATTTTATAATTTTATATATTTTTCTTTCGTCACATTTATGGAGACATAGGACCAAGTTACATGATTGATGAGATAATAAAAGGCCTTTTCAATAGGTAGGTACACCTATATTTTCCAAACCTCAACCTTTGTTTATATTGATAGCGCAGGTATAGATAATATATGTTTCATTTAATATCCATTTATTAGGAATAGGTACTTCATAGGTAATCAGTTGAACATGAGTCATAATTTCAGTCTCGCTCGCTTTGGAAACCCCTGTGGTTACCTGTTGTATAAATAATAATTAAGGTCTACACGTTTATATGTTGCAGCCATTGTTCGAACATGGGATATGCTGAAATTCATTCGATTCTAGATCCGAGAAATAACCCCGGGTAAACGAACGAAATCTGAGTGTTCAATCGCGGGGTTTCTCAAATAAGGTTAAAATTCGATAATCGATTAATCGCGTTGAAAAATAGGTAGGTTTTCACGCACTTTTTTTTTTTCTTAGTTCTGATTATTATAGGAAAATTTTGAATTCCTTCATTTCAGCTGACGATGACGTGATGGTACCTTTTATCAGAAGATAGAGGTGTATTTTCCTTCCGGGAAACTGACAGCTGGAAAATTAACCACCTATCCATACAGTTTCTATTGCAGCAGCGGTCGATTTTCGGTTGTCAGTTTCTCGAAAGGAAAAACACCTCTTCGAACACTTTTGCGGTGGTGTTGGTGGCATACCATGTCGTGGACGTTGTTCTAAATTTACACCGTCAACGTCTTTTAAATCCCTTTCTATCCCCTCATATCATGGGTTTTACTCACCTGTGTCAGGTAAGGATAGAATAGAATATACCTTGTTTATCCTGCCAGAATGAGACTGAAAAGTCCCTTTACTCCCGCAGTCCAAACAAGGTCTTATACTCTTATATTTCATAGGTTAAAAGCACCTGCTTAGAGTTTAGAGGTAGAGGTAACTACGAATTACCCACGAGTTACATTCCAGAACCGCCATTTGATCGTGACCTATTCAAAACCGTGTGATACGTATCTGGAGAAGTAGTCAGTTACCTTCGTGATCCCACTGCGAACGCCAAGTTGTGAAATTAGTACGCCAAGTTCATTCTCACCTGGGAATCCGAATCACCTGAGATACTACACCAGTGAATCAAGAGTTTTAGTGAACCTAGATACCTATTGTCAGATAGTCACATTTTAGATGTGTAAAGAATTAGTGAGTTTTAAAAAAAAGCTTAGGTAGGTTACTCAGTTAATAAGCCAGAATAGGAGTATGATCTATCTTTCTAAAGGGACTTTTCAGTCCTATTTTTTACGAGTGGATGCCTTTCGCACCTTTGCTATTTCTTTAGTGAGGAAAATTTCGGTCAGTTTATTAATTTGCAATATTACCTATTATTACCGTGACGGGTGTTTACAATGGTCATTAATTACAAACTTACATAAATAGATAAAAGAAAAAGAAGAAGAAGAAGAAGAAGAAGAAGAAAAAAAAAAGAAAAAATGATTTATTTGCGATTGTTTGTAAGCCAACATTTATTTGAACATTGACTTCACAATATTTAAATTCCCGTCCGTTTACCAATAAGCAGGTGCTTTTAAGCAAAATTTCTCATCATTAAAAATCATAGTACAATATTTATTTGTCTTTAATTAACTTTGTTTCCGTAGTTAAGACAATCATTATTGTGAATTCCCAGGTATAAAAATACCTACCTAGGCCTAGTTGCCTTTACAAGTCTTCTTGTCGCTTTTCTACAAGGTTGACATATTTTTCATTAGGTTAATTTTATAAGGGGTCAAATGATTGTTTATTTTTGGGACCCTAAAAATTCCCAATAATTCATGAGAAAAATAAAATCGCATATAGGGTGTCCTCAAACCATGTACCTGTTGTATTTCTTTTATCTCAATGTTCTATTGTACGTCCGCACCACTTTCGCATTACTTCAAGGCACTTTCTTTTACATCCATGCCCATCCAAGAAAAGTTTGGTCAGAAAAGTTCCGCCCTGGGCGGGATGCGAACCCAGCACCTCCAGGTTGAGAGCCATTATTCATTTCTCATTGTAATTTTTTCACCATTCACCCTGTATACCTTCTATTATTATTTCTACCTGATGATATCTACTTGTGAACTTGTAAATGTCTCACTTAATATGAAAGGTAGGTACCTAATTATGTAACTTCATAGGTCTACAATGAACCATGATTTACACGTAGATTTCAGACACCTATGTTGTTTTTTTCCTTCTGTATTGCTCAAGGGGAAATGTCACAACTTTATCAGTGGGTATCCCACTTAAGACCGATCTTACCACAGAGAGCTTTCAGTTAATCAAGAGTTAAGAAATACTGGCCTGTGTAAATCAAATGGGTGACGTCATAGAAAACCCTTGACACTGTGTTAGCTTTCAGTGTTAAGATCGGCCATTAGTGGGTAGCCAGTCTTAAATATTGTGTTGTATGGTTGCTTTTCACAAATGTAATGTAAATGCAGTTTCTTCGTGTTATTATGTCACAATTTTGGTGCTCACTGCAGCATAGTAGGATTTTCCCAATATCTCAATAATCCTAAAATCCCATGTTTACCTACCATACTACCTGTTGCTATGCGCATTTATATGTCATAGCTACTCATTTTCCTCACGAGGCTGAGTGGGCCCCGCAACAGCCAGTCACGGAATTAATCATTTGAATGATACAAATTTCTTGACCCCGCCGGGAATCGACCCCGGGTCTCCCGCGTGCAAGACGAGCACAGTGACCACTACGCTATGGGAGCTGACGCTTTTCATAATAAGATGTATTTCGGGAACCCAACAACCCCTGGGAAATTGGCTACTGCTCCATACAGCTCCAATTGGAGCAGTGGTCAGTTTTCCGAAAGGGTAATGCACCTTTACTGTGTTTCTTTTCTGACTTGGACTCGAACTAGCAACCTCCAGATCCAAGACTCAACCACGATAACCTCTACACTATTGTCAAAAGTCCCTACCACATTATTTAAGAGGAAAAAGAATAAATTGAGATGGAGAGGGAGAGAGAGAGAGATGAGATGAAGAATCCTCTCAGATTTAGTTGTTTTGGTGGATGTGATACTATTACTAAAACTCCCTAATGCAAAAAAAGAAGAGAAGCCCGAAAGAGAAAGAGTAGATAATACAGAACAGTTTTAGTGGATGTGCCAAGAGTTCCATCTATCCTCAAATTTTCGAATACTCATCTTACTCCTTCAATCGAAAGAAAAATACTACGTGCCTTGAATATTACATTTTCACGATACCCAAGACTTATCGCACATTGCATAACTACACCTTCAACACTTTTTATTGAAGGCGTTACATGACATACCTAAATATCTTTTCTACTTGGTAAAATTGACACATCCACTAACCAGTGGAAAAAAAAACTTGTGTGCTTTCCAACTAAAAGCATTGGATTCATAACTAAGGTTTGAATTTCTTTATTTAATTAACCTTTTATTTTTTAATTAATTTATTATTTTTATATAAATTTCCTTTAGAGATGAGGTATTCATTTCTTTTCTAAAGAAATGTGCACCTATAGGTACAATGTATACCTAGGTATGTAGCTGAAGTTTGGTAAACAATGACTCGTAATTTAAAGGCACAAATTAGTTCCCATGTCAGGATGTTTAAATTTGCTGTATCGACAGTTCTACTTTGTCACATTTTTCCGAAATGAATGCCATATTATGAGTTGTTTTAGAGTCATATTTTGCCCAAATGAGTGCCATGGTATGTAGCTGAAGTTTGGTAAACAATGACTCGTAATTTAAAGGCACAAATTAGTTCCCATGTCAGGATGTTTAAATTTGCTGTATCAACAGTTTTACTTTGTCATATTTTTCCGAAATGAATGCCATATTATCAGTTGTTTTAGAGTCATATTTTGCCCAAATGAGTGCCACATTTTACCTGACTTTACCTGTCCCTAATGATCTAAGTTTTAAACGACGGACTTCGATCTATGTATATGCAAAGGGGTCCAGGAAAAATGTTGCGGCTCCACAGGGTAGTAAATACCGCTCTGCATTAGCTTCACCAAAAGATGTTGCCTCCATTTTGTGTAGTTTCCACCCGGTTTTCAGAATGACCCTCCCACCAGCTGGATTTTAACCTGAAAGTTTCTATTATCAACCTAACTATTTTATGTATAGCTAAATTTACTCTCACATGTTACCTACAAAAGAAACGACCACACTCCTTCGCTTTATTATACGTATTTTATTAAACCTATACTCATAGTATTAGGTATAGCCTGAGAGGTTAAGTTAAACCTACCCAACTACTACAACTACCTCCTTAATGAAAATATCCAAACCCGATACGATCCGAAAAGTTACCAAAGAGACCTACCTGTGAGTTCCAAGTATTTATTTTTTCTTCTGGGTCTCTGCCCCTATCTACCAATTGAATTTTGAATAACATTATTTATTCAGACCAGAATCATAAAGTCAACATTTTTATTACTTCTAAATGGACGATGTTCTCTAGAGACTTCATTTTGAATATTTTAGAAGAGAGACCCATTACATCAGGAGACTGACTCTACACTTAAACACATCTCGTAAAATAATTTAATTGTATAAAATATTTAATCTCGAAGAATAAAAGTAAATAAACATTCTGGAATGGTTTCTTTAACTTAAATGCAGATGACAAGATATTCGTTTTAGGTTTTGTGTGTGGATGGAAGGACATATAAAAACAGGATGGGCAGTTTCTATTGGTTCTCTCACCATTTGGTATCTTGATCTGACTAGGCCCATTACACATTATATGGCCTTGCTTTTGGGAAGAAGGAACCGAGGGAACATTTAAGATTAATGATAAGCATCACACATGGTCTCAGTGGGACAACAAATTAGAACATTTTTAGAGTAGATATACCCTTTGCCGTAGATCCTGATGAGATAGGTAAACATTGAAAATTTTGAAAGTAAAAAATGTACCTACCTACTTTGTACTTGTAGCCCCCCTTTTTCTATCCGTTGGGGCTACTTTTCAAGATTACCTCAATTCACTGACTTTTAGACTAAATTAAAATTAAAAGTACCTACAAAGACCCTTATTTTCTTAAATCTCTCAAAGTCCCAATAGAACGTGGTGACCTATGTAAGCTGCCTACTCACAAATACAAATTCAATACCTAAATATTAGGTAATTTCTACTTTCAAATTCGTAATAGATACCTATCACAATTGGTTTTTGTAGGGGAAATTAAGAAAAATTGATCCCAGAATCTGTATAAAAAATGCTAGGTAAAGCCTCCAGCTAATCTTTAATCTAATTAAGAGTTTATCGTTGAATAAAATTATTTCAATAATAAAGAATATAGAAAGAAAAATGAAAGCCTCAAATCAAAATGCCTGGCCCCTCCGGTCCCTGGTAGAGTCTGATATGATCATTAAGAAACAACTAATAAAGAGAGCCATACAAGTTTTCAATTTTATGGTGAACCCTCCTCTTGTATGCAGGTGTGTTCAGGAGACCACATGCCTTGATGTTCTTGGACCAGCTGGTAATATATATTGTTCTATAAAACTTAATTTTCTACTCTTGCCCAATTTACTCGTGCTTTGGCAGAGGTCGATTTACATACAAGAATCGTACGACCAATCCACTGTTTGTGTAGGAAAGAAAAAAAATACCAAACTGAATAGGTAGGTTCTTATTGTATAACTTGGATGTTTGTTTGTTTGTTTTTTTTTTTTTTTTTTTTTTTTATAAAAAGGTTGGTTTTTTTTTTTTAAATTTGTTGTTTTTTTTTTTTTTTTTTTTTTTTTTTTTTTTTTTTTTTTTTTTTTCTCTGCTTCTTTTTTGGCATTACCAGGAACACCAGAGACATTTGCCAGAGGTAGTGGTTTTTCGTCGAATTCGAGTTTTTTTTTGTTAACTCTTTCAGGGAGTCAGAGTCATAGTGACTTTGGACACCGAAAAATAGAATAATGATGATTCTGAAAATTGATATTTTATTCTTCTTTTCAATTTGATAAAACTTCAGAAAATAATAATAATAATAATAATAATAAATGACTAAAAACCTTCTAGAATCCAAAGGGAATGCTGAATATGGCCCTGACTTTAGCTCTAGTCTTTTTAGAGGCTTCCTATATTATGAAACACCAATACAAACAAAGCTCTTAATAAATGAAAAACATCTATCAAAATGTCTGAAAGTTTTAAAAAATAAAAGCCGTTAACACTATTATCAGTAATGGTGAGCATACATTAATATATCAAATTTTATGTTCAGCCTTAATCAAAGGAATTGGGCAAACACGGGTAGGTGAGTTAAAATGGGTACCTATTTTCACATTATTATTTCCAAAAGTCCAATTATCTAGATACCTTTATACGTCAAAACAATACAAAAAGTTTTGAACAATAAATGCCTTTAGGTAGAATTTTTTCAAGAGGTTTGATAGAGAGAACTGTAACTGCCAAGGTCTTATCGTCCCAAAAGCGAGGTGAGAAGGAAGACAGGAGAAAGCCAGCCGTTCCGAGAACGAACCTAATCTGTTTAGGATAAAATCCGCTCCGGGCGGGAATCGAACCCGCAATCTATTAAAAAGCTTAAATAATGGATAAAAATTCTCCTAAATGGTCAACTCCGGACGTAGGAATTTCGTAAGAAAAGACCCCCATTTCAATGTATACGTAATGGAAACCAGCAAAATATCGTTCGCGGTTCCCCGAGTAAAAGTGCCGGTTTTGTCCAACTTTCCCCTAACTGCTTAATAGAAAGAGGAATAGCAGGGCGATAATTTATAAATGGCCAACGCCTATACAAAATGAAAGCATCAGGGAATTTCACAATAATGTAGAGACACAGGTAAACAAAAGCTTATTGTATGTATGATGTTGTAAAACGAACAAAATAATAACGGAGGAAAACATGGTGAAGTGATGGTGATTTAAAAACTAATATAGAAAATAAGTTGGGAAAGCTCTCCAGGACGAACATTCAAAGGAATATCTCAACTTTGAGCTTAAAATTACTTCATTTTTAAAGTTTCTCGCCCTAGTTTTCACTTCTAGAGCTTTTTTAAATTTACTTTGCGTTAAACCTTTTAGAGTCTCTTCTCGGTTTTTTGCCAGTATCGTCCCAGCCATCACGAATTGGAAAATCTGGTTGATGAAATTTCCATGTAAACCCGGTTTCCATTGGTATAGGTACTTGGATTTATACCAGTCAGACAGCAATAAAAAGGTTTCGGAATTTCAACCCGATACCACCAACATAATGATAATTGAAGTCAATAAATTATTAGGGTTTTATTAATTGATCAGTTAATTAATTAATTACGCGCGTAGAACAAAATGTACCCAACAATGAATAATGACTTATTATCAATATCAATAGTTTCCAATTTAAAACTTGTCTGATTGGAGGTAGGTCTGATTTCTGATTATAACTTGGTGTTCTGATTTCTAATCTATGTTTATAGGGTATCTACCTTTTTTTTTATTTTAGAAACTGTAAAGATTTGTTACGATCATTAGGGAACAGAACAGAATACCAGAGAAATATTCGATTTGTCTGTGTTGAAACGGTAGTGGTTCGTTATTTTGTGAACGAGAGGAGAAAAAAGTCACGATTTTTGGGCTCTGTGCTTGGGGGTGTGCGAGAATCACTTGAAGCGTTGCAAGGACAATTGAGTAGCTTCATAGTGAGACCCTATCAGTGGCGGCCTTAAGTCATTGCAGAAATAAAGAGGAAGTCATCTTAAAACGGAGTAGAAAGCTGTAAGTGCACCTCACAAAAGTCACCAAGCACAAACTCGAAGAAAACTTCGACCTTGCAGGGAATTGAACCCGAACCTCCCGCGTGCAAGGCCAGTGTGCTGACGACTAAGGCACGCCAGGTTGCTTCCATTTAGGTATAATTGAGGTAGGTCATTATAATACTTATACAGCAGTTAATCATAATCGAGTAATTACCTTGGTATCTTAAGAAACAAATTGAGCAGGCTTTTAGCCAAAAGCGAATAATCAGAGCTGATAATGATGATTATGTTCAGAACTTTGAAAGTTTCCTCGTAATGATGTTCACTAAAGTTGCGTCTTGCTCTGGTACAATTAATTAATTATAAAGACATATTAGTCGACGACTAATGGTGTCTTGCAGATAGAATTTAAGTTTCCTGGAACTTTATTGACATTACAATCACTTTATAAGCTATGCTACTGTTTCTGCGATAATTCTCTTGCTCATTAGATAATTATCAGATTTATCTAAAAGTATCTCGCTCAAGTTGCTCATCACTGTAATTTCTGTTCTGTTCATAGTTTACTTAAGTACTTACCTACTTAGTAGGTACTTTCATATTAAGTACTCATCATATCTAATCTATCATCCTCTAGGAAGAAGAAGAAGAAGAAGAAGAAGAAGAAGAAGAAGAAGAAGAAGAAGAAGAAGAAGAAGAAGAAAAAGAAAAAGAAGAAGAATTATTAATGGAAGTGTCTTTTTTCCGTCAATGACGTTCTTTGTATCTCCTTCATATTTTAGTTACTTATTTAATTTACTAATCATTTTTTCTTTACTTTTGGCCTTGAAATCCATGAAGTGTTGAGCGTGAAAATGAGCTAGTAAAATTGAGCCCTAAAGACCGCACAGGGACATAGTGCGGGATCAGGGATGATACAGTAGATAATATTATGAGGGATGAGGGTTACAAAAACAGCATATGCTGTGCCTTACCGTTCTGTGGTGGCGAAGGGATGTTCCTGTTATCATTTTGTATCCCCTCCCTGTAACAGCTGCGTGCCATTTTATCAGCCAATGTAGTTTCAACAACGTAATGGATCCTCTACTTTTCATCAGCATTCAGGAATAAATACAGGATGTTACAGTTTTTCTTCCTTCTTTTCTACTTTTTTTATGCTTATTTAATTTGAATTTTCATATTGGGGATTTTTTTCATATCAGTGTTTCTCGGTCTGTATACCTATTCTTTTTCTTTTCTTGTGGTAATATTAAGCTCGTGATCAGAAACCGAGTAAACTTCACAAGCTACATTTTTTTCTCTTTTTTTTATTAATAAAATCAGTGATAATATTGAATATGGAATCTCAATATGATTTATTTAGAAAGATTGAGCTAGGACTGACTTCTGGTAGAAATTCAATCTTTCATTGATATACCTATAAAGAGGGTAAAATTAAAATGGTGAAGATTGCCAAGCTTTTGCCAAGTTCATATGAATTTGTGAAAAAGACCCAATTACTGAATTGAATATGGAACATTCATGTGAGTTCTTACCTATTAATTTCGATATCTTCAGTAAAAATGTAATACCTACCTACAAATTCGGGTGGAATTATAATAATAATAATAATAATAATAATAATAATAATATAAAAAATAGTATTAATGATGATATTTTTTACATAAGAAAAAACACAGAAAATCTTCTCATTGCTTTCGTGTTTCAAAATTTAGGGATTCAATTGTTGAGAATTTTTATACCTTGATTCAGTCCAAATTGAGCAAAATGGTGTTGACATTTAGAAAACATTGAGGAATTCATTGTAAAAACACCGAAATGATCTCATTAGCGGTCCATTTCTCAGCGTATGTTGTCGGTGTTGGCAAAAATTTGGTAGTTTAGATTCAATTTCAACAAGACTAGCTAACCTCCCATTTACTAACTTAAAGGTGTGTCCAAAGTCCATACATCGTCGACTGCATCGATCGACGAGGTGAATCTATGTTGTCAAAGCTGTGTACGGTTTCAGTCGACACCGTCGACTATATGTGTCTACACAGCTTAATGTTGGATTGATGTTGACTTCTGCGCAAGCGTACAGACTTGAACAATGTCCAAAAGTTGACCAACATGGAGTTAACATGAGACTGTTGTCCCGCGGAGGTATGCTTTTCTGTCGCTAAATTCTATTTAGCTTGATCAGTAGGGCTGATATGAGAGAGATAAAGTACATACTAGCCTTAAAAGGAAGTTATCCACGAAAGCCATTTTTTTACCCTAGATCACATAGGTTAAGCTACGTCGAGTAAGGCGGCTAATAGAATGGGCCGCGTAACACCGAATGAGTATAATAATTTAAATAATAATAATAATAAAATCAAGTTATCAATACGTAAGGTAAAAGATATAACAGATATCTATGTAGGCAGGCAGAAAACATGTCTATTTGTTTGCTTCACACGTCATGCGATTTACTAACTCACCAGCAGTATCTGAGAGAAGTGGATATAATTAGTATTTATCGAAGGTAATCATAAGTACTCATAAACGTACAAGTAGAAGATTTGTAATGTCTTAATCGAGACGTACAATTGAATTTGATCAGTTCCAACAGCTTAGAACAACCTGTCCCCCAACCTGTTCTGAAACCTCAGAGGTAGCATGCGGTTTGCCTTCGTTAAACTTATGAATCCAAATTGGATTTTATAAGTACTTTTTGAGTAAATTACTAGTATTTTTATTTATAAATATCTACCTTTTTTAGATTTTTTGAAGTAATTTACTAGAGTTCTATTTTATAAGTTGGTATCTACATTTTATGATCTTTCTATAAGTACTTATTAAGTAAATTCCAACTTTAAGTAAATAACTGGTTGGCTAAATGTCCATCACTACACCACTGGAGTGCAGAGTGACTTATAAATGTTTTTACCCCTACACACGACCTAATATTAATGACAATGCTGAAAAATATTGACAATAATATTGATCATTGACAGAGCTTTTGTTTTGATATGAGTATTGGCAAGACGATTGACATATTGCTAGATTAGTACTGTCAAGATATTGATCGCGTGCGGGGGTTCATCTTGGAAATTAATCCATCACTTACCTAGGTTATGCTTTTGGTTGGAAATCTCGTACAAGTTACTTACTAAGTTTTATCTTCTTGTTTGAGAATTTGACCACAATCATAGTACCGTCAAACGGGGCTATTTGGACATAGTACTGATCGCGTGCGGGGGTTCATCTTGGAAATTAATCCATCACTTACCTAGGTTATGCTTTTGGTTGGAAATCTCGTACAAGTTACTTACAAAGTTTTATCTTCTTGTTTGAGAATTTGACCACAGTCATAGTATACCGTCAAACGGGGCTATTCGGACATAGTAGCCAACTGTAAGAACTCTTGGTCCGGTAAAGGGGTTTTCTAGTCCTATAGATCCTTTCTATACTTTTTGGTCCTATATTATCAGCATTTTTCTTGCGTAGGGTCGTGGGTTCTTTTTGTATCCTGTGTTTCATTTGTACACCCTAGCTCACAAGTGAATTTTTTTGCGAAATCGAGTTATGTGTTAAAATGGGTTAATTTTTACGAAGTATCCTTTGTTCTCTGTGTTTATAAACCTTTCATTAACCCATTTTAACACATAACTCGATTTCGCAAAAATGTCACTTGTACCCTTTGTGAACTAGGGTGTACATTTGTTGTACCTACCTTTCTGAATTTTAAGTTTTCTGTAAAAGTGATGCATCTCATGCAGCCCGACAAGTAGGTTACCTCTATTTTAATATTTAGACATTTATTTTATTTTAATTCTTCATTAATTGACAGAACAATACCCCGTAGTACATGCATTTTCTCTATCTTAGTTCAACTGAGTAAAACTAAAGCTTTATCTAAGAACTAATGAAGATTTAAAAGCTCCTCCTAATGGCGTTGGTATTGTTATTAATGTTGTTATTATAGCAACGAGTAAAATGTTTGTAATAAATAGTTCTAAAAAAATTACTTACGTAGGAATAGAAACGAGTATAAAATTGACTAAAAAGATAAGAAAATAGGTGCATCTGACATTAGCTGCCCCCTGGTTGAGACTCTGGATACGCCCTTGCCTACATTATCATTATTATCATAATTATTATCATTTCCCCCTCTCCCAAGAATTTCATTTCGAAACTAATGCTCTCATTATGAAGACATGAGTTTCAAACTATAAGAAAAGATTATTAAGTACAATGAATCATCTAGGTAGGTTCGTATCTCTGAACGTTAAACAAGTTATGAGCCAAGTTCAGCATTCAGTGTGAGAGACTGAGAGCTCAGAGCAAGCATTGAACTAAGCAATTCTGGTGTATAGAGATTTATAAGATGGGATTGGGGCTTCAGACCACCCAAGTTGTTGAAGGCGGTGTTGTAAACTGAAACACCAGGGAGTTTTTTTTTTTTTTTTTTACTTTATATATATACGATTAGAGAATCAGTTGATGGTACCACCATTTACAAACATTCTTTAAAGAACCACTGCGGGCTATTTATGGTGTACTAGCCATTATCGTTTTAACTTATATTTTTTTTTATCCTCCCCATGATACCTATAATACAGAATACAGGTACACTACATGATGTACACAACACCAGAGCGTAGAAGTAAGTGTATTTTGTTGTGTAGAATATAGGTAGATAGATACATACTATATTTTCGTTTGGACCTCCTTGGTTTTTATCAGTGGTGGTGTGGAAAGTCCGGCTGATTTACTACTCTCAGGGATCAAATATCTGGCATTCGTATTTTCAGCTTGAAAACTCAAGTACTTTCTATTGATTGTAGAAACTCTAGAGATGACTGAAATGAGACATCATTAGAAGGTTATAGAAGGTCAGTGATTCAATTAGTAATGACTTCTGCCAAAGTGATTTTCAAGGTAAATATCAAAATCTCTACCAAGAGAGGTCTGACAGTTTGAAAACCTCACAATCCGCGTCTAACTTTTTATTCTTCACCTGAACCAAGGTAAATATCAAAATCTCTACCAAGAGAGGTCTGACAGTTTGAAAACCTCACAATCCGCGTCTAACTTTTTATTCTTCACCTGAATAAAATGGAGTACAATTTTCACGTTGGACCTTTAGAACCAATCATTCGAACTCATCAACTTTCTCGGGACGAAGTTTGTTGATTCTGGGTGGCCTAATTAATGTTTTATCGACCAGGCAGGTTACGATAAGAGTTTGCTGGTATAGGTGTATTTATCTCAAGTTCTTGAGATAAAGATTGGCCAGGTGGCAGAAACTGTGTAAATTTATTCATTTTTTTGTGTGCTATGCCAAAGACTTGTCACAACTTCAGTAGGTATCTCTACTGAACTGAAAACTACTAGCTCCTTCTGTTGCTTTGTTTATATCGTCGGCTTAGGGCTAGGTAGTCCCATTACGTTGTTGTATTTGACATGTCGCTACTCAATGGTCCTAGTAAGGTTGATTTCTCTAATTTGGGCTGTGTCTCGGGAATTGAACCCAGGACCCCCGGCGTGAAAGTCTAGTCAGTCTACACATAAGTGAGTTTGCTATAGGCGGTAGAAACTACCTCAGATATGACTTTGTCTGTTGATTTTTTTTTTTTTTTTTTTTTTTGTCTATAGGGGGGAGAAACCCCCCCAAAAATGGCTTTTTTTTTTTTTTTTTTTTTTTTTTTTTTTTTTTTTAATAATAAAATTGTTGATTATTCTCACATTATCATTTCATCCTGCAATCATCTTCAAATGAAAAATCTCCTATTATATCACTTTTATTAATTAAAAGTATCTTCATTGTTACCAAGCCATCTTCCGGAATGATTACAACTGCGGATAAAATGTCTTCCGGGGAAGGTATAGGTATCAAAATATGTCGGGGCACTAATGAACCCCATTTAGGAACCCCTACAATATAAGGTGCAAGGATATGTATTTGACAGTGAATCCTTAAAGTATTTGATAGTGAATTCATAAAGTGATACAATTGGCTACCAACTTGGGGCGGATGCCTATTTGTCGTTAAAAGCTAATGATTGACAATATTGACATAGTTTGGTAGATGTTAGAAAATAAAATAACAAACCCAAACATATCTCAAACAAACACGTAAAGTAAAACAGCTCCTATACATACCTGTAGGTTTCTTGTATGGTTTTTAAAAATTGGCCTTTGATCCGGTAATTGGTAGGTATAAGGCTTTATTCATGAATAAAATACCCAATAAAAAACATTTTTTAAATAAATGTTGACTTTAATTTTTATTGATTCAAAGTGCCTACCTACTGCGTGTATGCAAGTACCTCCAATGCCTCATATTACTGCATATAAACTTACACGGGCTCCCGGTACATAAATACTTACCTTTACCAGATCTACGAGTATACATTACTCAACAGACTCTTAGACTTGTATGTTGGTCTTGCTTGACAAATGAAACTGTGTACACATTCTAGTGATCTAGTGTAAACACTAAATCTTGGTAGCTCTTTATAGTGTCAGCCTGAAAGTTAGAGACAGGATTAAATTTCACATTTACTCACGTGGAATAAATTGTTATTGTTTAGTGCTTGTGTACTTAATTTTGTCCTCAGCAAATTGCCACTACCCATGGTTTTGTCGGCGCGGCGTAGCATTTTTATCAGTTTTTTTTTCCAGTCAAACTCTAGTCTGTGGTAAGATATTGACTTTGCTAACAGAGAAGACGGGGCAGATAGCAGTTCAGTCTCTTAATTTTAATAAAAAAAGTCTCTGTAGTTTGGCAATTTTCGCGATGTGTTTTAAATAAAAATAAAACGCCTAACTTTAAGAAGAAAAAAGTCCGTGTTATCATACCTACCACTCCTGACTTTTGGGGTTTCAGGATAGGTAGGTATGAAATAAAATTATTATTTCTTGTGTCCACTCCACAGGATATTAAAAAAAAATCTCCGCCCCCAAATCTACAGCGTACTCTGACCCTCGGACAAATTGGTTTATCCCAGGAAACATGAAGAATTTCTTCATGGTAAATCCAATTAAGATAATATCGAGATTGGCCTATCTATTGGTTCCGTCCGTCACTGTATTTTATCGGTTTTAGATTCCATGCTGCATTACCAGCGTACTCTGACCCTCGGACAAATTGGTTTATCCCAGGAAACATGAAGAATTTCTTCATGGTAAATCCAATTAAGATAATATCGAGGTTGGCCTATCTATTGGTTCCGTCCGTCACTGTAACTTTTTTATCGGTTTTAGATTCCATGCTACATTACTATCAGCAGTATCAGCAGGTTGGTCTTCCACACAGCTTTATTTATTTCTAATGAATAAATAATCTTTGTCCGAAATTTTAGGTTTAGGATGTCCAACAACTGCTATGGGGGACGATAATTTATTCGTGAAAGAAATAGAATATGCTGATGGTGCCTGAAGACCATGAAGCTTGGAGGTAACATTAATTTGATATTTTGATTTGATTTTTGCTTTCCTTATTTAAATTATTTTTTTCTGGCCACTGTTATCACACAAAATGAGTTGCACCCTAAAAAAGTGCATGAAAATGCAATTTTGGAATCTGATATCAATTGGGGCATTCAATTATTAGATTCTTCCTTTTTTTCTCAATGATTGTAGATTTTTAATCGCATTTTACAGTAAATTAAACTCAACTTTTTTTATTCGACATTCAAATGTAATTTTAAGAAAACTTCTGAAATTAAAATATACGAATATCAATGAATTGATGTGGAAAGATATTTAAGGAAAAGCTAAAGGTTTATCAGCAATATGCTGGGGTTGAATAGTTGATCTAATAAAAAATTGAGGGAATCGAATTTAATAACGTGTAAAGAAAAATTACAGACCCATTATTGAAAAAAAAAAGTATAAAAGTAAAAATTGTTTTATTTTTTAACATTGGTCGAATGTGTTATCAAACATATCTCATGAAACACTCGTATTAAATATGGTTCTGCCTTGCAATCAGAGGGAATATTTGAGTCATTTTTAACACTCTGAAAAATTAATCCAAGATTTAATCTAAGCAAAGCATGATTCAGCATTTTGCTGCATTTGTATATTTACTTGACTTACGTAAGTTAATTAATTATATCCTTCACAACAATATAGGTAGATAGTGAAATCCAACAAGTTAGGTAGCCATACAAAATTACGTCATTGTGACCATTGAATCCATTCACAATAATTTATAAATTGAATTTTAGAAATTAGCTCAAGTTCTTGATGTGTACCTATTCTTACTACCTAGATAAATAAGTACTAGCGAGTAAATAAGTACCTATAATGTTGTACCTACCTATACTTAGATAAGTTTGTCTAAATACCCAATATGGCGATGGGTTTTTTATGGTTTGAATGCTTGCGATAGGATTTTCTCTTCATCAAATAGTTCTGTTATACCTAATTAAGCAATTTAGTTTAAAATTCAGAAATTGCTTTAAAATTGTCAAAGCGTGATGTAAATATAAAGTTACTTTGAAAGTTTTCTCTCATTTTGACTGGGCGGGGCGCACCACTATCGTGCCCATTAATCTTGTATTATACATGTATATGGCGTACCTATATGATGGTAATAATATTAATCAATTTTATATGAACAGCTTTTAGATCTCAGAATCGTATAAACTGTTTGATAGCCACTTTTATTGGTATTAATAAAACAGACCTCAGCTGGGGAATGAAAAATCCTGTTACCTCCTTTATTACTTCATTCAATACACGTATTTGTAACACCTACAATATTAATATTAGATACCTACTCATCAAAAGTAACAAGCGAGATATGCAGGTATTAAAATATAAATTATCATGTTCATTATAGGAGTGAAGACAGGCTTGGAGCTTGCATCTTGATTAGGAATTCATGAAGTGGGGTTCTGTGAAGTGGCCAATCGGCACAACACTTGGTCAGTATATGAAGCTTTTTTTCTTGTGGAGATTTTCATCACTTCATTCAGTCAGTGTGAAGTACATACATATACCTACCACTTTGTTTGTATACCAGACCTAACTATGTATAAGTAAATATATAAAATAATAATAAAAAAAAAATCTCCAGAGAAAGGATATCGGAAATGGTACATACAAAATGGCCGCGCATTGTAAAAGTAAACCTGTACGCCTAGAAAAAATACATGTCTTAATTTGTCCAACTTTATAGCTGTCCAACTTTTCTTTTCATCTTTAATATAATAGCCATGGGTTGGAAAAGACATGTTAAACTAGAGATCATGCCTCAATTGGAGCCAACTCTCAATATAGGAATAGAATAGGTAGATAACCAAGGCGAAAAATCGAAAGAAAAAAGATATGAGAAGTAAAATAATTCCCAGACAGAAAGACTGGCATTGCTTGTTTGAAATTTTACTGTGTTGAATAACATGAGAAATCAAAATATTTTTTTTTTTTTTTTAAGTGCAAGTACCTACATCTTCTTATTTCTTCCAAAAACCTGATTTCTTTTTCCAGAGGCAATATTTTACCCAAAACCCAAACAAACGAGCGATGCGACACCTCTAATCAGTCAGATATCAGATCAGAATGATGTATCTGAATGATTTCAGAGGATCACATAATGAATTAATGACTAATCCGACTAATGAGCTAATGATTTTAATTAATTATTATTTATACTGAAGAAGAATTTGGGAGGTTTCCTGAATCCGATTATCCGATCTTGATTCCAAAGGGGTTTCTGGAGGAAGAGAATAACTAGAAACAGGAGACAGGAACTTTCCCTTTTGACTTATTTTGAATTTGAACATAGATAAGGTGATTGGGTGGTTCATTGTAAAACAGTTTTAGGTTTTCAATCTATCATTTACTACTACATAATTAATTAATTATATATTCTGTGATAAAGCAGAGCCTTCTTTTAACATGACTTTTTGCGGAGAAGTAAAAAAAAAAAAAAACTTGTAAAGATCACAGCATTATTGAGTGCCTCCTTTGCAATGAATTCCCTTTCGAACTCGGGACCTACGCGCGGTGTGCCAGACTAGGTGTGATATACACTTGGCCACGGAAGTTGCTTAGGTTTTCAATCAGCTGTAGAATTTCCGCGCAACCTTTACATCTCATCTGTGGAACTCTTAGCTCTATTCTAATAGCCAGCAAGCGAGGGTATTCGAGGAAAACTCATCTTTTACCAAGGGATTACGCCCGGTGTGAAAACTGCCTAACAACAAGAGAAGATGAGTGAAATTTAGAATAACAAACTCAGAAACTACCTCGCTGAAAATCTTCCTGAAATGCTCTCCAGATGAAGTAACCCCTCCCTCCGCTTTTCTTTTACATCAAATTGAAAATCGAGGGGTTTTATTCAAAAAGGGATCAACTGCCTGGTAACACTTCTTTCAGTAATTCTTTCAACTGCAGGAAAAGGCTGGTTAGGGGAAGTGTTGACTTGTGTTATAAGCCTCACATTATTATACAACATTATGTTCTTCCAGGGAGAGAGATAACTTGAAGGGTGAACATTCTTTTAGCTTACATAAACTTGTGTGAACAAATAAATAAATTAAAGGGATGATTTCGGGCCGATGATAAATGCTGTAATTGTTTTGCTAATAAACTGTTTAACACTCTTCCACCCTTATATTCGAGTATGTCAGAGAGGAAAATATGAATAAGCAACCTCCGTTGCAGAGTGGGAGGTCCGGGTTCGATTCCTGGCAGAGCCGAGGTTTTTTCCGGCTTTGTGCTTGGAGTTCGGGGTGCACTCAGGCTGAGTAGCTACTTTAATCGAGTAGCGACTAGTAGCGACATTACCAGTGTAAAAAGATGATTGAAATATGGAAAATGATTGCAAAGGAGGCACTTAGTAATGATATCTACAAAAGTTGTGAAAAAGCTCTCTGCTCTACCGCAAAGAATTTGAGATTTGATTTGATTTGATTTGAATAGTAAAACAGTCTTGGACAATATTGTTCTGTTGTCATTGTTATGTTTGGACTATACAAATCGGGTCGGTTTATCTAGACAATCTTTTGACTCTTGAGGAACAAAAGCCTGATTTCTTTTGATTGTTGTATTTACTATTATTGTTTATACAATAAGGCACAATATTTCAATGGCACAGGTTTAGTAGAGATATATTTTTTTCTTTTTTTTTAATCATAGGTGATGTACCTACTCGTTACTGTAACACATCTGCGTTACAGTGTTCGATTTTCTTGCATTTACATGTAGAGTAGGTGCATTAAGTGCTATTAGGTATACTGTCTATTTGCACAGCTATTAAGTGACGGTGAGCACTCTATTTTCATCCAAGTCGAGCCTTGGTAGACGGTTCATGAGTTCATAATTAAAATGTGAATGTGCAAAGTTTTTACATACCTTCATGAGTTTGTTCATATTTATTTTTTTAATTTGTACCTACCTATATCTATCGGCATGCTTTTGTCGGTATGTACGGTCATGGATTGATGGAAATATCCTAATAATTAGGTACAAGCGCTGCTTTTGAGAGACTAGTACTAGTCGCAGGGTTTAGCAAGTCAAAAGATAGATAATTACCTAAAACTGTGGAACAATTTTATTTGACTTGGAAACATGTCACGTTAATAATATTAATCATATTATGAAAAAATAATAAAAGTAAAGTAAAAAAATAATATTAAATCATATTATGAAAATAGAAACGTAAATTTTCCTTGAAAGTTACCGTAAGGTCTTTTTTCCATCAAGATTCAAGATCTTCTTGAATATTTTCAACGTTCAACTAAAAAACATTATCCGTCAAATCTCGTCCTTTTCTCAAAATTCAAAGTAACTTTTAAAGCTGTTTTTCCGTCGTGGCATGTTTTCCCTTTTTCTTCCTTTTGTCTCCTTCTCTTTCTCTCTCTCTCTCTCTCTCTCTCTCTCTCTCTCTTTGCCACACCTTACACAAATAAATTAGTACAATAAGTATCTACCTACCAATGTGCAAACATTGCAAACAAATTCGTGATATTTAGGGTTGAAATTTTCCAAATGAAAAAGCTGGAAGGGAAGTTTGTTTGGGATTGAAATATATGTTGACACGTCTAGTGTTTATATTAAAACTTGATTCTCAATTTTGAATACTTAAACTTATCTCCCCTTTATTTCAATTTATATAAAATTCATGCCTGTCATTGTATAATTAAGGCCGTAGTAAAATGTTGCTATTCAGAAAAGCTACGGTCACAAATTGCTGAAAGTAATCGACAAAGTTTTATATACCCACTTGAGTTTTTAGCATTTATTAATAAAATGAAATTTTCTATGCTCTGTTGTCTCAGGCTGTATAATTACACCTTCATGTATCAACTGACCCATTAGAGCCAAGCGTATTATTAATCCAAGCTTGTGCATCCTACAAATTCAGCAATTATTTGCGCATTTTATCATTTGAAAATAATCTTAATGTTGAGCTCTAAGCATACCTACGTATGAAAGGATGTTGATGATGTGGTACGTTGGAACGTCGCGTTGTGTCGGTAATTTTCCAAATCGCCTTTAGATAAAACTGCAGTATCATGCATTTATCCACTGTTGAAAAATATACCAAAATTGGTAGCCCGAAATTTCCAATTGAAGCCTATCTTCCGATGACCAAACATATTGCTAAACTCCTAAGAAAGTGAAAACATCCGAAACATCAGTGTCTGTTTCACACAATCAAACCCTAGAAAACTTTTCGTCCTGTATCAGTTTTCTCCAATCTTCCCGAGCGAAGAGATAAAAGAAAATTGGGAAAAAAAGAGAAGAAGACGAAAGGGAACAGAGGAGAAGTTTTAGTATTTTGTAGGAGAAAATATTTTAATATAATGAAATTAAATACCTTGGAAAAGTTGTCACAACCGTTTTAATTAATTAAATGAGAATGTCTGTCTTCTTAGTGATGCTCACACTACTTGCATTTTCCTACCAGGGAATTCATTATTCAGGATGAGACTCCTTTACAAAACGGGATTTCTTTGAAAGCTGGAGAGAAAGAGTGGGAGAGAAAAGAGAGACACCGAAGGAAAGAATTCATACACCTAAACCAAAAATCACTTTTTTTCAGTTCTATGATTCTACCATTTTTTTTTTTTTTCAATAAGAATGTTGCATCCATGCCTAACCTGGATTAAGAAAATTGGACAGAAAATGTTTGACCCAGTCGGGGATTTGAACCCAACATCTTCGGATCGAGCGTCAATCTTCTTGACTACTCAGTCTGTCGGTCACAGAAGCGAGCTCTCTTTATTTCTACCGCCAGAGTAGACGACTGCTAAATCCCTCCATCCCGGCAGTCCAAACAAGGTATTTGAGAAAATTAACCACCAAACAATTCACTACTCGAGACCAGGTTAGAACAATTCTTTCTATGGATAATAGAAATAGACAGACACTCGTCTCAGTTCTCGCTGAGGTGAAATATCTTAATAAGCAATTCAAACGATAATAGACACTCTCGAGGTCATTGAAGAAATATTGTTCGGAATACTATACGATATAGCCATGTATAATAAATAGAGCTTCTTATATTGTTACATAGGAGTATGCTAAAACCGCAAACGGAAAACTTGATGTGTACAAAAACTAACGTCAAGACAAAATTGCCTCCTGAAGTAGTGGTCCCACCCTGCCCGATCCCGAAATGGTCCCACCATGAAAACCCATGGTGGAAATAGAACATTGGAAAGATCTACTCTTTGAAGGGACACCAGACGGATTAACCAAAAATTCTAACGGGCGATTCCAACCCGCAACATTGTTATAATAGGGAGCTTTTGCAACCATTATAATTAGTGTCCCCGTTGATCGCACTGCGCATGTGTAGAAACGAGTTTTCTTCAAATAACTTTGAAGAGTTCAGTTAGAGACGCTAATCTTGGTTGCAAAAACTCGCTTATGTGTGGCCTACAAGGTAAATGTTTTTTTTTCTCCTTCTCCTTCTTTGGGTTCTAAGCGCTACTAAATGTCGCGCGACTACGCTTCCAATATGCGACGAACCTTATGCGACCGCGACCGGAAGACTTTACCCAGCATTCTCGCTTGAACACAAAAAGTCCCAAGTGGCTGAGGTGTAAGGCAACCCCAATCTTGAGGAAAAATGCTGTTCGAATACAACTTCCTTGCTGCCGTGGACTCACAGAAGAACTTGACGGGTCTTGACGGTTGCACCACCACCGGCGACGAGACGGTTGCGCTTGATTTACAGTCTGCATTGAATAGACAATAATTATAACACTTACCTATTATTACAGTATTGATGACTTATTTACATCGTTTTCCATCAATGGTGGTAGAAAACTGGATCAACGAAAGCCGAAAGAAACAAAGAATGAAGGGCCGAGTCCGAAGGAAAGGAAAATTTGGATAGCTGGTTTTTTTCCTTTCTTTCTTTCTTTCTTCCATCTTCTTCTTCTTCTTCTTCTTCTTCTTCTTCTTCTTCTTCTTCTTCTTCTTCTTCTTCCTGATCAGGTGTACCTGTCAGGTCTACCTGATAGTGAGTGGCTGGCCTTAGGAACGTTGTGAAGAACACTTGGATTTCATCGCAGCATGTCTAGATTGTTAAGATCAAAAATTTAGATCTGAGACAACCAGATTTAAGCCTAATGACTCTAATGAGATTATGTTTACAACTATACCCGAAAGATTACTTCTCAGGAGTATAAATAATGTGGCTGAGATGATCAGTCAGTGCCAGAACGCGATGTCCAAGTATCCCTTAGAAACAAGGGCTATGTGAATCAAAGTAATTTACTTAGTTCGATAATATTATGATAATTTGGTTTACAGGAACGCATTAGAACCCACCTTTATTGGAGATAAGATACCAACAGGAACTAAACAAATACTGTGAGACGAATATCAGCAAGGATTCAACCTCGATGGCTGATTTCTACGGTCACACTTTGAGATTAGAGTTAATCCAGTTGGATTAAGGAATCTGAATTAAAGAATCTGGTTAGTTTTAGAATTTTCTATGCCAAGGGTCACTAGGTCTAAATGCTCCTTTTAGAAACGATTTATTTTGGGTGTCCGTGGGATGAGCTTTAAAAACGATGATTAGTGGAGATGCCAATTTTCCCTAGAATTTAATAAGGTCTAAATACTTTGAATCATTTAATTACCTTATTTAGTATCAAGTGAGACTAAAAAGTTTACTGTCTTACTCCTTTGAGAAATAATTTTACTAGTGGAGATGCCAAATTTCTCTGGCTTACAGCGAAGCCTTGTATTTCAAGTACCCAAGTCCACTCCTATCTGTTAATTTCGAATAGGTGCCTGGGTTCCCCAGTATGAATTTTTTCCTCATCTAGGTCTGCTTCTTTAACGAGGAAAATCTTGGTGTGAAGTATTAGGACATAAGGGAAGTTTCCGTATTAGGTATTTGTGCTCCCAGATTACCAGGCAGTTAAACCCTAAACTCGTCAAGCGTAGACCTCAAAGGATCAATTACAACTTTCTAACATGGTCTTAAACACTTGCAATAACTAATAGGTATGCTTGTTTTTATCGTACTTAAGTCTTTAAGTACCTAATAAAATATAAATATACATTGCTAATTATAATATATTATGATAGGAATATTAGTCCAAGTGGTTGCACGGCTAAGTACCAGGTGTATGGCGAACTGCTACATCATGGCTAGAAAGGGATTCTCTAATGTACATTCACTACGACTACAAATTGATCAGCATAATTATTATCTAAGAAGGCTTAGGGGATTAATCACTCAATCTTGAGCATTTTAAATTTTATTTTACCATGGAATAATCTCCCATGATGTTTAGGTTCCCAGGTTCGAAGAAAAGTTCAAACATTTCAAGAACTCGTCGAAGAGTATATAAAATCTAGTCTAGAACTGCATGAGAATTAGTTTAGGGTAATTTTTTTTACAGCCGTGCCAAATTGGTTGTGAAAATTTCTTCAGGAAACTCTGGCTGAGGTTCGAACCCCAAGACTCTGGATTAAGCGTCAATGTTGTCGTTTTCTCGGTTACTAAGGTACCTTGGCAACCTGATATTTGTAATAATAATAATAATAATAATAGACTCTTGAGTGGAAGGTAACCACTAGGCGAGGTTAACGCCTTAGGCGTTCTCTACCACCTAACCCCGAGAGCTCCATTATTATGTGGTCAAATTCTCAAATAAATAAGGATAAAATTCCATACCTCGGCTGGGATCGAACCCACGCCCTCCTGATTACCAGGCGAGCGTCTTGACCACTACGCCACCGCCATTTGTTTATTTTCGTCTCCAACAGCTCCCTTGTTGAAATCACCACACCACTGTCCTAATCATTAGTCAAGATCTGAAGATCATTCAATAAATTTTCTACAAAAAGAGAAGAGAACCTAAATTATGTCACGAGGGATGTAGTATAATTAATTAAAAGTCCATTACAGGAGTGATTATTTGATATTGATATTGGAGAAGCATATCGATAGCCTATCACTTATCAACCCCAATATATTGGAAACACAGCTACACCACATTAAGAGTCTGAAGATCAGTGATACACGGTTCACTCCCGTGTTTACAGAGCTCAGAATATAGGAGAGATTTATGACGAGAGAAAGAGAGAGAACAAGAAAGATAACAACGTCATGCATAGACCACCCAAGTTGAGTAGAAACAGAAATATTGAAATCATGTAGCTCTTCGTGTTGGAGAATACGCTCTCAGGTCCTGCAGACAAAACTGATATTAAGGAGCTCATTGACACTTAATTTGAGATTTAAACGAGCTTACGAGCTGAAACCATCAAATATCCGGCCCGCCCAGGGAAAGGCCACCAAATTTCAGCCGCCATCTTTATTTTCAAGACTTGGGGCTCACGAAAGAAGAATTCGGTAAATACTTTCCTTGTCTTTCTTAAATTTCAGCCGCCATCTTTATTTTCAAGACTTGGGGCTCACGAAAGAAGAATTCGGTAAATACTTTCCTTGTCTTTCTTAATATGTATAGGGTGTCTAGTCGTACCTTGGCCCCCGTTGTACCTTGGTCCCCTGGACTTTTCTGGTAACTGGCGCCACCTATCGGGTCCGAAAAATATGTATCTGATGCGTAATTTCACAACGAGCTCATAGCAATTTGATTTGTAAACAAATCAGTTGTCGTTGAGAAGTTAATTAGGAAAGTCGTGTTTTGGTCTGTGTTTCGAACATTTTTTAAAAAAAATTGTTTTGATTGGAAGGTAAGTTATTATTACTTTATCTAACTGAAACCGCTACCAATCGGTAGCAAATTTTGTAAGGTTTGGTTTTCTTGGTATTGCAATTTGATTGCCCAATTTTTTATAGTAGAATTTCCCAGAAGTCCGGAAAAAGTCACTCCTTTGTACCTTGGCCTCAATGAACCCTTTGCACCTTGGTCCCCAAATTCAACACGTCGTACCTTGGCCCCCTGGTATACTTTCGTACCAGAATTTCCTCATTCAAAACGGTACAACATCCTTAGGGTTCAAGGTACAACGCCCTGGGGGCCAAGGTACGACGGATAAAAAAGGTGTAAAAAAAAAAATGTTGGCCAATTTAGTAGAAATTTTGGGAGGTATTAGTTCTCAATGAGTAGATGAAAAAAGCTATAAGGCACGTAGTCCTATCTCCAACCCTTCAACCCCAAATTTGCCCTCAAAATTTGAAGATTTTTTCCATTTAAAATACATTGCGACCAAGGTACAAAGGGTATGGGTCCAAGGTACATAGGGTAGTTGTACCTTGAACCCCAAAAAGGTGGTGTCGGAAAATTGGGTATATCTCTTAATTAAAAATTAGTAAAACAATCATTGCTAATTATATAGATAGCCAAGAAAATTTCCTTTCTAAATCAATTAAAATTATGCCAATAACATTAATAGAAAAAATTAAAAAAATCAAAAAGTGATTTTGGGGGCCAAGGTACAACCAGGCACCCTACGTGTACTTACTTGGGGTTTTTTTTTCGGTTTGGTTTTAAGTTGTAAGTACAAACTGGCACTATCGTATGTTACGAAAAATGTAGCCTTTGCCCTCGGAAATTATCACGACCACTCGATTGGAATACCAACGAGCTGATTTTATTATCATAAACACAAGAATTTGTTCATTGTTTACACAAACAGCTGAACTCGAAGTTGTGACGTGATTTTAATAGGAATCATGCTGGCTAATTGACGATACGACGCCGCGGTAGGTAATTAACAAATACACTTACAACTGAGAAGGTCCAGCCGTCATACAAGATGGGAATAAAACCGTCATTCAAGAGTTAGCAATAAAGATAATGGTGAGAACATGGCTGGTGAATTACCGTGTACCTAGACACCTACCATTTTATTTACTTTAATGGTCAAAAATACCATTCCTTGCCAGTTCATCAAGAGGACGTTATCAAGTTCACCCGTTTTAGTTTTATCCACGCTCTACGCTGCTTATCTTCAAGTCCTGATGAGATCTCTGCTGTATTCAGCGTGATAAACGTGAGCTCACGATTACAAGACGATTTACAATTTTTCTCGGCTCAAGCTTTTACTTTCTCAAGTCTCGTGACAAAAGATTCCCGTTTTTTCGAACTGAAAACCTCTCGACCAGAAACACAGGATTGGCGAAAACTGATTTAATTTTTAGATGCGATAGGAAATTGTCTGTCTTTGATTAGCCTGAAAAGATTACATACAGTATAGAGCCCCTATTCTTGGAGCATCAGCCAAAGGCAGTTTCCAATACTTCTTTTCAACTAATTTGCCTGCATAATATTTTCATTTGTCTCTACAAGTAGGTAACTACTAATTTTCTTGGTCAAAAATCTTGAATTGCTCAAGAGATCAGACTTATAATTATGTTGAAAATTTCTCTTAAAATTTTGTAAGTAGGTATGTTGAGAAAATACTTCAGGCCTAATCATACCAATGTCTCCTAGTTATGTCATGAAAGAAACATACCTACATAATGAACCTATATTATTCATTTATTTATAGAGTTCTTTCCTAAAGTCATTATTATTTCTATAAAAAATAACAATAGTGAGGAGTAACATGGGTTTCTTTTCTTGATTTTTTTTTTCTCTTTTTGTGTTTGTGTTATTTGTGGTGTTTTGCCGGCAAAACATCACAAAAACCACAGGACATTATGAGATATATTCAGATAAAAGATTTCCTTTTTATTAGTTGTACCTACAATTGAGAACAAGATCGTCTATGCCTTTTCTCAATTTGTGAGACCTAGATGTGATCAATGTCCATTATACTTGGAGTCTGGGGTGATCGGTATTTCTTTCTTGACACAGGAAAAGGTAAATAATGGAAACTATCAAGAGTATATCTAGTGATTGTAGATAATCATATTAATTTTCTTCGATGAAGCAACCAACGTATTTGTCATGCAAATTTCCATCTGAAGAAAAGCCCTAAAAAGCTCTACTCTCTTAGCATGCACATTTTCTGCTTGATTTTCATGTTTAGTTTCCGTGATTAGGCTCTTTGATTATACTCGTTTAGTTCTGCCTAGCTTTACTTCTGTCTAATGAAGTAATGCTAGTTTTATTATTACAGCATTACAGCCATCTTTAAACTGAAAGCACTCATAATTAGCTACTCTAAGTACTCTGGTCTCATGTTTAGATTTTCCCTTATGCTATCATTTTCTGAGTTAAGTAGAGCACATACCTTTATTTCATTTCCTGCCTATAACCGCTCGTTTCTTTTCTGTAAGTATTTTCTAACAAGGCATTTAGTCAATATTTCCACCATATTGTTTACTTGAGATTTCTCATACTCATGTTGATATTATGTTGAGCTATCACAAAATAAATGTTAAATAGATTTCTTTTCACCTTGCTTTTACCTGTGTTCACAGTTGGATTTCTTTATTTAATTTTATGTTTACTTTTTTAAAAATCGTTGTGTGTTGAAGATAATTTATTGATTAGCATACAAATGTAAACAGCTATTGACATTTTATTGTTGTGGTCTAAATCGTATGAATCAAACTGACCGATTTCGATTTCCTGAATGATCAAATGAAACTCGAAGATGATGATGCTGTTTTATTTGTCTTTCCCTAACTATCCCTCTCTTAGAATATCGAATTCATGCATTAAGTATATTGGATTAAGTTGACCTTTGTGTGATGTATAAAATTCACAATAAAAGCTCATTAATGTAACTGATTTTATTATGGCCCCCATCCATCTGTTTTTGTGATTGGAAGAATTGGGTACTGATTTTGAAACTCACGTACCAATTTTGCTAACAGCACCGTTTTGGCCATTTTGATTTTACATTTTAATCGTCTCCTCGTAGAAAGTGGTAAATAAGTGCTCATCTGAAATGGCTAATTTGATTGGATTATACAAACATGTGTAGGTAAATCTCTCGAGATTTTTCAAATTTTGAATTAATTCAGTTTTAATCCAAGATTTGTATGCGTCGAATAAATTTGTTCCCTGTCGATATTAAATTTAAATGGTACGTATATTAGGTTGGTCCCGATCCTGACTGAACTTAGATTGGCATTGATTTTTCTTACAAAAAACTACCTATTTGATGATTTTGTACCTTTCAGATACTCTTTTACTTGTGATTTATTACAGATGCAAATATGTTTATCTGTTTAAAGTTTTAAACCAACTTAATGTACACATTTGCAAATGTATTACCTACGAGCCTCTGGTGCAAGGATTACATTAACCCTTGAATACAGCTCGTGCATGAAATTCCGCTTTCAGTATTTCTCAAACGCATTTAGAGCCCATCATTTGTTAGCACTTTTAGAACTAACTTTTATTTAGAGAGCTTGTAAGGACTAAATTAATTTTGGGGTACACATTTTGTATTTTGCATCAGTTCCTATGGGAACTTGGAAAAGTTCTGGACTAATAATGGGTATTGTAGTTTTTTCCGAGTAGAGTTCTTTTACTAGCATTTTTTCCCCCCTCACAGCCTTGAATATAGTTAAATAGTTCCTCACTATTTTATTTTTCACCAATTCCGCTTATTCTCTCTCTGCTCTCTGTAATTTAACAGACTTGCAAAATTTCCTATTTAGCACGTTCAAGATATTATTTTTATCAGTTAATTATTTTTTACCGTCTTCCATGCCATTTATCTCTATGCATTAAAGGGTTGAAGACACTTAGTCTCGTATTTTAAAATATAAAAGCATTTAGAATAGTCCAGGGCCGGTGTATGAAGGCTTTCCTGAGCAAGGATATTAAGATCTGTCTTTCCTCCCTCGAACCATATTACATGCGACTTCATATGATTGGTAAAGATGTTTTCGTTGACAGTTTATGGCGATTTGTGTGCAAGGATTTGTATACCTACTAGGGAGATGTATCACCTGAAAAATATGTCTACATACCGGCCATCAGGTATATTTTGATTATTCTGTGAGTTCTCATCTCCCAGAAATATCTTAGGTTTCTTATGAGTTAAAATATGGTCCTATTTTAAAATATACAACACCTTTTTAATTTTTTTTTTTTTTTTTTTTTAGAAGAAGACGAAGAAGAAGAGGAAGAAGGCTTTAAATATTTACATGCAAAAATCTAGGTTCACGGTATGTAACTACGTGCTTTAAAAAAGTGTGACATCAGTAGCTTTGAAGCTTTCTGACATTGTACAATTTCAGTTGTTTTTAAGTCCAGTGATCTTTAAAATGGTGGATTGTACCTATCTTGATTTTTTTTTCTACGTACCTAGCTCATAGATAGGTCAATGATTTGTTTATATAGAATATCCATAATATTATGTTTCCCAAAATGAAAATCTCTTGTCTTTGCCTCAGCCAGTTGGCTCTCTATGCAGGCTCAATAACTTACACCACCCTTTATCCAGCCCTGAAAATATCATAAATTCATGATATAGTTATAATTTGCATATTATACCTACTTTTTTTTAGCATGCATGTAAATAGCTCATAAAAGATATATTTTTTTTAAGCCATTGCTAATACAATCTATTTATATTGTATGGCATTTGTTTTCTTCAACAATAGTTACATGCAATTTATCATTTCCGTATTTTCTCTCTAGTTGTGTTTTGCTGATTTAGATGTCTGCGAATCGGCAGAATTGCTATAAAGTAGGCTAATTTTTTTTTTGGTCAAGGCTCAGGGAGGAAATTAATATTTTTACTAGGTTTAAAGTGGAAAAAAGTTGATAGAATTCCGTTTCTCAGCCCAGGATTTAGCTCAGTTGTCTCTTTACCAAAAAACTCCTGACACTCAGTCTTCAAATGAAGATAAAATAAAAATTTTGCATTATAACTACATAAACAAAGGACAAAAAACCCTGTTAAATATGAATGCTTGTCACAAATGTCGTTCCTCGATTAACACACGCTAAAATTTATGACATGACTTGGACTCGAACCACCATCCTCCTGATGCAAAGTTTACCGCGTCAAAATACGTACCATGGTAATAGGAAAAACCATGTAAAAACAAGAGAAAGAAAGAGATTAGATTATCTTTCAAGAGACAATAAAATTAATGGATAAAAGGCACTAAAATCGAAGATGTAGGTAATAGAGAAAACAAGGGAACACACTATGCATAGTTTAAAAAGGAATTGGTAATAACTAAAAGTTACAATATAGAAAACAAAAACAATGGTTCTTCTAAACAAGCTCCTATTTTATTGTAATGTATTTTGTTCATTACAATATTGAAATTTTGAAATAAAATTTACTTTCCTGAGGGTGTGATTTATATTTTACCAAAGAAATTTATTCGAAATATTCAACAGGGCCTAAGTTATGTGGCCTTTTCGCAAATGCTAGCAAATTGAATTACCTACAAAAGGGTTTTCATGGAAAATAAATTTGAAAACAAAGGTCTACATGAAATTTGGATCGGCGAATTGGTATTATCAGCATACAAAATAGTAGGATGTTAGAAGTTATAGCATATCCGGATAAGAATATTTTGAGTTTTGGCATCTCCACTAATAAAGTCAGTGATTTGCCACGCAGTAAGAATAATGAAAAATTGGGAAGTTCTGGCATCCATACCAATCAAATCAGTATAGGTAATTTGTTTTGGGAAAATGAAATATTGGGAGTTTTGTCATCTCCACCAATTAAATCAGTAATTTGCCGTAAGAATAATGAAATATTGGGGATTTTGGCATCTCCACCAATTAAATCAGTAATTTGCCGTAGAAATAATGAAATATTGCGGATTTTGGCATCTTCACCAATAAAGTGAGTAATTTACAGTAGGAATAAGGAAGTATTGGGAGTTTTGGCATCTCCACTAATATATTCAGTAATTTACCGTAGGAATAATGAAATATTGGGGATTTTGGCATCTTCACCAATAAAGTGAGTAATTCACAGTAGGAATAAGGAAGTATTGGGAGTTTTGGCATCTCCACCAATAAAATCAGTGATTTGCCGTAGGAATAATAAAGTATTGGGAGTTTTGGCATCTCCACTAATATATTCAGTACTTTACCGTAGGAATAATGAAATATTGGGAGTTTTGGCATCTCCACCAATGAAGTCAGAAATTTTCAGTAGAAATAATAGAGTATTGGGGATTTTGGCATCTCCACTAATAAAGTGAGTAATTTATCGTAGGAATAAAGAAGCATTGGGAGTTTTGGCATCTCCACTGACAAATTTTATTCACGAATGTAGGTACTATTAGTAAAATAGATTTTTGCGAGTTCTGCCATGTCCACAAATAAATTTACTGGGCTTCGAGTTCAATTCCCGGCTAGTTGGATTTTTTTATGTACATATAAGTATACTGTATTACAGACGTAATATTTTGAGGATTCACAATTCTAATGCATAATTAATTTGAATAAATATAATAATCACATGAAAAGTTGGTAACTACTTCATTAAGCTAGACGCTAGGAATTACCATAGTATCACACAGAAAAAGTAAGAAGGGCTGCTAGCATCAATAGAACATGGATTTAACTATTCACACTGCTATACCTACAACACAAGCCTTATTTTCTTCTTGTGTTATAAGAAAGAAAGAAAAAAATCAACAAGACACACATCATAAGGAAACAGCCCATTGTTTCCTATTGAACCTGTAGGTAAATGATCAAATTGTAAGATCTCGCGCAAAACGAGTCAATCAGCTATTGATGTCATAATAATTGATACGTCTATGTATTGAACATTATTATGCATCGATACATTCACGCTCCTAGGCACTCAATACCCTCGGAGAAGTGAAAATATTTTCAAAAATCTTTTGTCAGATTGGAGAGATCTGAATTTACAAGATACCGGCGTAGGTAGGATTATACATAGCAACAGAAATTTTGGGAGTTCAGACATCTCCACTAATTTTACAAAAAAAAAGAAAAAAAAATCCCTTTTTATTGAAGAGAAAAAATATGATTATATTTAGATGCGTTAATTGGATTCCCTTTATTTGTAGGTATATGTTTTTTTTTTTTTTTTTTTATTTTTAGATGGTTTATTGGGTTCCCTTTTTTTTGGTGTTTTTTTTTTTTTTTTTTTTTTTTTTTTTTTTTTTTTTTTAATAGTAATAACATCCACTAATTTATAAAATAAATGACACTTCTGTATGGAGAATTTATGTTTGTATTTGTACAATTGTAGGTAGGAACACAACAACTTGTACATCCCTACAAGAATAAAGTGTAATTGCATCGTTTTTACATTGATACTAATTTCGTAGGTAGGTATATGTTTTCCGGTATATTAGAAAACAGAACATATTTGATAGCTTCGTACCATTTACACCGAGTGAGTTTAATTAATCTATTTTTAAAAGAGAAGAAAAACGTTGAAAGGTGTCGGTCTATTAGCTAAGGTGTTTATGTTTGGTGTGATACTCGGCCATAGCTATAGTATGAGACTACTGCAGTACAGTAACCTGACTTACCTACCCAAGTACAAATTATAAAGCTACCTCTGTTATTTCAATATACAAATAATGACTCTAGCTGATTATAAGTGTCTACATATGGTATAGATTTAAGCACAATAAAGTGATCGCAAAGAGTGAGTAGTACTCACTTAATGCTGAATCTTTGAATTATCTTGTAAAAATAATTAAATGGTATAGCTATAATGAAGTAATTAATTAGAAATGTACTTACGTGTCGTATAGCTATTATACATTTTTACCTGTCCTGCTAATCACTTCTTTTTTCTCTATATATAAAAGAGAGAGAGAAAAAGAGTGTTGGAGAGAGAGAGGAGAAAACGCCCCTGAATCTCCATTATTTTGTTTCTATTCTTATTGGCTAAGAGGTGGAGTCAAGATAAACCGAGATAGATAAAGCCGTTTCCTTTTATTTTGACATTAGGTATCTAAATACAAGGCGGAGTTTAGTCATACTACTGCCGATGATACCCATGATGATGATGCCAAGAATTGGTATTCTTAACAGCTTTTTGATAGAGTCAGTAAACTTACAACTCGTTCTTAGCACGGTGGGAAAGGGGTGAAGAGTTTTCGAGATTTTTTAAGGTGGACCCGTTTTTTTTGTTTTTTTATTTATTTTTTTATTTTGAAGTCTTAGTTTAGCTGTCACAAAACCTGCTTTGCTTTTGAAGTGTCTCTATCATATTATCGCACATCCGAGCTAGTTGTTTTATGTTAAGTAAGATTAAACACAATGATTTGTTTACATCAGAGTTCATAGTAATGACTTCATAAGATTGTGCTTTTTTTATAATTTTTAATCGGTTTTAACTTTAATCAATTTTTAGTGCAATAATAAATTTTAAAAATAAATATAATTTTTTTAGTGTCCACTTTCAAACATAAAATAAAACACAAAGTGAGATATTGTATGAGCGAATAATGCAAGTAACTATAATAAAATAAAAAAGTGTAGATGCAAGTGGCGTTGAGAACAAGCAGTATGTTGAGTGAAACTTGCCTGAATTCAAGTTATGCTATGATTTTATTACAAGACCACACACAGTGTTGAAATGGCTCTTGAGACAGAGAGGTGCAGTCCTAGTAGTGCATCTAGTCCTGGACCGACCACTAACCAGAGGCCTGGCTCTCAAGGGGGAAGCTCCTCTCGTTCATCTCCGATCTCATATACAGTGAAGAAAAAAATTAGTGAAAATAATTCATCAAGTAGTGATCAAAAATATATTGACCAATCTCCACCACTAAGTGACCGAATGTCTCCGTGTATAAATAAAGTGAATAATAGTGTTAAACAAGTTCCTAATAATACTCAATTAGACAGGTTAACTAAAAATAACAACTGTACCGGAACAAACAATAAAATTAGTATATGTTTACCTTTGTTAGACCGATTTTTAACTGATGCCAAAAAGAAAAAGGAATCGAGTGATTGTGAGAATGAGTCTGAAGATTGTGAATCTCCTGAAAATGAAGTTGAAAGGGACAAGATGGTGAATAACAATGAGAATGCTAACTCTAGTATTAACAATAATAAGTTCAAGATCAACTCGTTCCTGTGTGACTCGGATGCTAGTGTTGAGAATAATGTCAAACTTTTGTCTTCTATCAACTTTAACTACATGCAGAGACAAGATCCTCATCACCATCATGTCAATCCTGCAAGTTTGAACCCGGCTCTATTCTATGAGATTAGTATGATGCCAAGATTTCCTGTGATCCCCGGGCTAATGTACCATCATGTTCCTAGTGCTGAGGAGTATCAATTGCACATGTATGACTCAGCTAAGCAGAGACCTCCTGATCCCAAGGTTTCCGACATGGAATCTTCCTACCCCACGAAACAATCTAGCTGTAGTCCCTGTAGTTCTAATTCTCGAGAACCCCGGAACTGTTCTTGCTGTCGATCTCCATCCCCCCGAGTATTATTTAGCCCCAACAATCGCCATTCTTCATTACCTTTTTCTGTAGACAATATTTTAAAGCCGGAGTTCGGTAGTAATGCGTTAAGTTCGACTCGACATAAAAGTTGTAGTAATGAACATCTGAATTCGAAATCCAACTCTACCCCTTCAGCTTCATATAAGAAATCTCCTCAACTAGATCTTCCAACTCTTCCGAAGAAAGTTCCTCCCCCTGCCATGAGTAGTGCCAGTTCTGTAACGTCTGATAAGTCAGAAAGCCTTCCAGACAAAGACTCAGATGGTCAAGTATGGCCTGCCTGGGTTTACTGTACAAGATACTCCGATAGACCCTCCTCTGGTAAGTCAAGAGTTCAAATTAGTAACCTTATAACTAGTAACTATTTAATATAGAGGTAGTAAGTTATGTATTGCTCCCTGTTATATTCACATTTATACTAACTATAAGAATACTAACCTATAATAATATTATACTAGCAACATGTAACTAATAACTATACCTAACTATATTGAACAAAACCATATCATCCTATGTGCCTATGACTGTGTTAAATTGGGCTGAATTGTTAATAAGAGAGGACACAGCCTATAATGATGATAAAGGCTGAATCATCACCATTATCACCTCTATAGGAAGGTTCATACAACAATCAATAATTGCTGTACTGTTGTAGGTGTTTTAATTTGGAATTCTTCAGAATAGTGGAGATGACGGAACTCCCATTAATATCCGACACTACTGAAAACATGTGAGATATCTTAGTATCATGAATTTACCCAATACCCAATGAGGTAAAACATGAATTCACCCAAATGTACAAGGAAAGTTGACTCTCCCATGAGCCGTTTATTAACCCTGAATTTCAAAAGGAGCCTTTTATTTGACACTAGATCCAATCAGTTTATAGAGGAGTTCTCATCTCCACTAAATCAGACTACTACTTATCAGATTATGCGTGTAACTTAAATGATTGCAATATTTTATTTTATTAATCCCTACAACTAAGAATTACTCAAACTAACCTAAAATAGTTGGCAATATGCATAAGTAGTTGAAATATACTCGTAACCTACATAAAATGTCTCCAAGAACTGAGAAGAGCTCTTCCACCTAACCAATTATTTATTGATGGTTCTTATCAATAATTCGGAAGGAATGCCTTCCTGTTTTTAATTCTGAGTAGGTACGTAAGATTCATGAGTTCCTTTGTACAAAATGCTAGGCACATCATATTTGGGGATTTTGGCATCTCCACTATTAAGAGAAACACCAATTAATAAAATTAATAAAAGAAACACGATGGGATTTGATATCCCACTCCTCTGAATTAACTTGGGATTCAGACAGGATAAACTTGGGATTTAACATCCCACTGTTAGCACGCGAGTGCCTTTGTGTCTGTTTGTCTAAGATCTACGGGTGTTCTCCTTATTTCAAAAGGTATTAAGGAAATATACAATGGTCATCTTTTTAAGTCACCTGGTCAGGGTAGGTTTACTATGTAGAACCTAGTAACATATGTAAACATAATTATAATCATGTGAAATATGTAAAAACATCTGTTTATCTGTTTGAATAATAACTGCTCCAGCCCAAACGGTAACAGATAGAATAGAATAGATTAGAATATAAGGAGACAAATAAATGTAGGTATTTGAATCTGTCCTAAGCGGTAAAACCTAGTAGAGCAAAAAATCTGGAAGTCCAAAAAGGTCCCAGGAAATATTGTAATATGTATAATCTGTATTGGATGAAATTTTGAAGGTTCTACTGTAAATTTTCATCCTATTCATAGGACATTTTTATCATGGTCAATTTTATCAACAGTCTAAATCTAAATAACTGTGGACTACCAAGCCTGGGGTAAGAGGGGTTAAGAAACTTTCCAGTCTCATTTGAGAGTAAAAAAATAAGGTACATTCTTTAGTTCAATAATATTCCATGGACCTTGTCGGTAAGTGTATAGGAACCTTATAATATTATACCTGAGTACAAAGTAAGAACATCTTCCTATGAACTAATCTAAACGTAGGTATTAGAATGAGGGTTGTTTCTCCAGCCATATGGAAGAAATGAGATCTGTGACGAATTCCAAGCCCCAGGTTACAAAAACAACGTTCAAATTCAGTGTTCTGAACGATATTTTTCCCTGTTAAGCATAATATAGTGGAAACCATGGGATACTTACACCTTGCTTGGAAAGAAAAGGAACCGATATCATTTCAAAATTGTTTGGAATTTGAAAAGGACGTGGTCTTTATCAAAAACAAGAGACTTTGAAGTTGAAAATGAGTACAAAGCGAGGTTTATGCCGAATGCTTTTGCCTGAAACATTTTTTACTGACTAACCCAAACCATGAAGATCCTTTTTGTCCTCGAAAACGCAATCAAATTTATGCCTCTGTCGGGATTGAACCTACGGTCTACCAATCTACCGAACTACCGCGGAGCCATCCACTAGACCCAACGTAGGTTTCTGTGTGACAAAGTTCTGTGTTGAAAACACCATGGAATACTATGTATCTTACTAGGAAATTAGTAAATGTGTATGTAGTGCCCCATAATTTTCCCAAATAATAATAGCTAGTCTGATTCTTCTTCTCAAATCTCATTTACTCTCCAACACGAACCCAATGTTTCCACGCACCCAACATCTATTAGATACACCCTAATATAAATGTTGGGATTTTTTTGGGTTAGGTACCTACACATCATCAGGAATATAATGATTAAATTTATGTATTGAAATCAATAGAGCGCAGGATATGGGAGGAGTTTCAAAAAAAAAAAAAAGATTTTAGTTAGTAGGTATAAGAGAGATAAGGTAAAAACATGGAACCTTTCTTTGTCAAGGATTTCACCCCTCGTTTCCATTGGTTGAATAAGAATAAGTGAAAAGGGGCTTCCTTCTGCATCCCTCTTGTGCTTACTCTTAATTTATTACCAGCATCCAGACATAAAAATAAGCTCTGATAATAGTACTTGTAAACTCTGCATACAAACAAGCGAGCAGAATTGAAAAAATCCAAATTACTTACTTTGTGTAATTTGTTTTTTTCCTGTGCTCTGCGAAAGTAACAATTTTATTGTTTTTAATTAATTATTTATTAATTATCTTCTCGCTTGTTAATTTGCATAGGGTGTGTCACAAATAATGTGGGTATGATCTTGAAATGAGATTATCCAGAACTGCTTAGCCTATTTTTAGTAGAGACCTGCTTATAGATACTCAATACTGGATCTACAAACATGATTATGCCTTTTTCCTTGCTGAAGGACTTAGGACAGGACTAGATAGAGTTAAAAGCCCCTTCAGCCCTAAATTGATTTGTCTCTAAGCGCAGCAAACTTAAATTTGACGCCAGAAGGCTCTGACTTAAGTCACACAAATCTTACATGGCTTTCCTGCCTGACTGTTCCTGCCTGCAATATCTTTCTATACCTAATATCTGATTCTAAGTATCGCCATCTTAGGTTTGGTCATTTCTTCGATGGAATTTCGCCCAAGACAGGTTACCGAAATACCAAATCAGTGACCCCCACAAAACCTAACACAATGCTTCTGGAAACAACTTAACACGGTTAGTGTAATGCCTTATTTGGCCTCAACGCCGAAAATAGAGTGAAAAAAGAAAACTGATATTTTTCAATAGAATATTGATTGATTTTTTATTTGAAGCCGGCTTCTAAGCCGCACACATTTAACTCTTTGAGACAATGTCCAATGAACATCGACCATTTCTGTAAGGAATTTGTTTTCGGGACTTTTTATGTCCTGTTGAGTTTCTTTTAAGGAGCAGGCCATACAAGAGGTCCTTTTAGTGAGAATAAAGACCAATTAAAATCAAAGCCTTGGTTATACAAAGGAAGTAAAGAGACTTTTTAGTCCTGGAATGCCAATATAAACAAGGTGCACCTATTGGCATTCTAAATTAGTGTTTGTCTAACCTTGATTTTGTTTAGTTTGAGATAATGGTCAAGTACGATATCATACATATTTCTGGACATGGTCTTCACTTGACTGGAGTGGATTGTAATTTTTTATTTAGTTGTTCTGATGATGGCCATAGTAATGGTCGAAATATATCAACTCGTCTGCCCTGCAAGGATTTGTATACCTACTAGGGAGATGTATCACCTGAAAAATATGTCTACATACCGGCCATCAGGTATATTTTGATTATTCTGTAAGTTCTCATCTCCTAGTGAGTTAAAATATGGTCCTATTTCAAAACTCTCCGTTTAATACACCTCGATACATTTTATGACTTGACTTGGACTCGAACCACCAACCTCCAGATCTGAAGTCCACCGCGCTGACCAAGTGACCACTGAGGTTGGTAGGTATATCTCCCAAATTCAACACGTCGTACCTTGGCCCCCTGGTATACTTTCGTACCAGAATTTCCTCATTCAAAACGGTACAACATCTATTTTAAAATATACAACACCGCCATGTTTGAAATTTAAACAAGGTTTTTATAACCTAATCCAAACGTTGAAAACTATACGTACCTGCCTAAATTACATAAAATTTAACTACCTTCCTCTGCGTACAAGTATTCTTTCTATCTTGTGTAAATACTTAAGTACCCAAATGGTACCTAATACTAATATCTTATGAATATCACATGACTTTCTATTGTCTAAAATTTTAATCATTCTTTAAAAATTCGTTGTTTTGATGAACCTTAAGTACCTAAAGCTGGGCTAAGTAGGTATAGGTTACTACTTAGTTATTAATTTATTTTCTTAGGCCTGTAGTCACGGGTTGATGATGGTCTATGCAGTCGCTACTTCAAAATTTTATAGGGAAAAGCAATGTATTGGTTTTAAAAACTGGATTTTATACCGACTAGGTTCTAACAAAATCTCCATTTTCAAACTAATTTTCTAAACAGAACTCCATAAAAATAGGTAGAATGTTCAGTCACCTAGGGAACAGCGAACAGCTATTTAACACATCAGTATAAAGTGGTTTGGGCAGAAACACCATCAAGTTTTATAATCTTCTAATTAATTCAAATTTCAAAGTTTTTATAGTGACTACTTTTGCCCCATATTTAACATCAAGTCCCTCAGATAACATTCTTAGGACCTGTTTTTCTCTTTCGTTTTAAATAATATTTTTAATAAAAATAATAATGGTTGCCTATGAATAGCCACGTCTTAGCATAATTATCCAATAAAATATTTTTTTATTATTGTACATGTAGGTAGATGTACTTAGTACAGCTATTTATTAGTACTTACATACATACTGTATGAAGCTAAAGCAAGCATACTTAAGTTTAACTGCCTATATAAAAATGAAAATGTGTGTGAGGTTGAAATATGATAACATTAAATATAATAGTTTAATGAATTATTTAAAACACTTACGATTTTAATAAATAATCAAATTATAAGTACGTACAAGCTCATAAGTGTAGCACATAAGTACCTGGCTATTTATGATGCGAACATATTTTTTCTACTGGGTGTCGATATTGCATTAAAATTCATTTATATTTTATAATGTTTGAAAACGAACTGATTTCTCTCTTTTCCGTTTGAAAAGTTTCTTGATCATTTTATGTAGGTACCTGGTACACACGTGTCGTGTAACAATACAGTAAAATACCCCCCTAATATAATATCAGTCTACAATTATAGTCTACATACTACGCGATGGGCATGTTGCGACACAGGCCCCTAAAGTCCAATGCTGGTTCATTGCTACGAAAATGAAACACCCTGTATGCATTAGTATCCAATTATTATTTTGAGTACCTAGTTTGCATCAATTGCCAAAAATAGATCCATGTTCCATCATCATAATTTTAAAGTTATCTCGTAAAAAATATTAAAATAAAACAAAAATTCTGGTACAATATCGTTCAATAAAATGGAACCTTTACCTATCCAGGGACAAATTTTATGTGCCTATTGAAATACCTGTCTACATATAGGACCTATGGGCACCTCTTATAAATATGTATATTCTAAATTCTGATATGGGGAGACTAGGAATAAAGAAAACGGAACACTCCCCGAAAACTATTCGAAAACCAGATACCTACTTGATATTCGAAATCTCGTAAAATTTCAAGATGCATATCTACCCACTACTCATTTTTTTGCGAAAATAATAAAATTCTGTGCGTAAAGATTACACACACTAATTAGGTCTGGATAGATGCCTATTCTAATTGCCTACTCAGAAAATATACATTTTGTATCCTGTTGCTATTATATTTTAGGCACATTTTCAATTAGGTACTGTTTGTGTTTATGTTTACATTTTAAAATTTTAATTAATTGTTCAATAGATGTTATTAAAAATATGTTGGGCAAAAAAATATATCAACTCATAAAAATTAATAATCTGAAACAACATTCGTTTTTTCAATGAATATGAATTACGTTTGTTCTGAGTATGATGGAATCTATAAGGAAGTCAGGAAGTCTACAATTAAAGCAATTATTATTACTTTGGACCTTCCCTTGGCTATTCTAATCACTCAGAATGCTTCATGTCAAAACAAAGCGCCGAAGAAAGCCATTTTTGGAAAGATGTTCTTCAGGGGTATATTCAAATAAAGCTCTAAAGTCCTTTTTTTAGCCTGAGAAACTCTTCAAGTGGGTTCATTTGGTCATTTTGGTAACAAACTTGGAGAAGCTGTCAGGCTAAAAAATAAAGAAAGAAACAAAATAAGATGAAATTAACCAAAATTACTGAAAGATTCAAGAAAAGCTCTCATAATGACTCTATACCTCCCTGTTTGCGCCATAAAATGTTTAAGATCTTGTTTTAACCACAGGGGTTTAGGGACTTTTCAGTCTGATCCTGGCAGTATAAAAAACAAGGAATATTGTATCCTCGAGCCAAAGATACAGTGTGAACCAATCCATCTCACTTATTAGTTTAAACGCCCAAAACTTTCAAATACCACCAAAGAGCTATACCTCCATCAGTTAACATCTCCTTTGATAATTTTGAATTTCTTTCATCTTGATAACTTTGGCCAATTATTTAGTAATTTAATATTTACCTAGCCGGCTATAACATGTGTTGATAAGAGTTAACGAGAAGTATTTTGACACTTGCATGAATTTTGGTTTCATGCAAGAATTTTACTGCCTCAGAAAAAGTTGTACTTGATGTCTTAAAAAAATGTTTTTACCCATTATAAGTGTATTAAAACATTTCATTGAAGTACATTTTTACTTACATATGCAATTATATCCATAAAAGAAAAGCACAAAGCCGAGAGTATGAAAATAATAATCATTATATTTATGTATTTATTATAACGTCATTAAAAAAGTTCACATTAACCCTTGAATACAGCTCGTGCATGAAATTCCGCTTTCAGTATTTCTCAAACGCATTTAGAGCCCATCATTTGTTAGCACTTTCAGAACTAACTTTTATTTAGAGAGCTTGCGCCAAGAAGGTCGTCATAAAAGTTTAGGGACAAGAAATCCAAGTTTCCAATAAATCTCCTCAAACGAATCCACGATATCTGTGATCACTTAGAACCTCTGTAGTCTTGTTTATTAACGTCTATTAGATAGGGGACAGTCCGTAATCCACTCCAGTCAAGTGAAGACCATGTCCAGAAATATGTCTAACCTTGATTTGTTATCCCCAGTAGGTATGGCTAGGTACAAATTATTAGCCTTAGTATACTCTACTTATAAACTTCTATTTCCTCTAATGATTGCTAATACTCATCTACGAATTCCATGAGTAAGCTACTGAATTTGCCTTACGAGGCTTGACTGACCCGTTCAATCCCAGTCGAGAAGTGAAATTTTAATAAAATTCCTTTCATCATTTTAAAATGTCCCAGGAAGTGGTTCAACCTAACTTCCATACTTCCATTGTAACCCAATTTAAAATTAGTGGAGATGCCAAAACTCCCGAGATTATGCTGTTTGGTAATGGAATATGTCTCAGGTTACAACTCAACACAGCACAGTGTTATTGGTGGAGATGTCAAAACTCCCAATATGATGTAGTGATGTACTACTATTAAAAGAATATCAAATTGTACCTAATATTATGTCATAAAGTAAATTTTAACACTGAGCTATAAATAGGCCAAGAAGGTCGTCATAAAAGTTTAGGGACAAGAAATCCAAGTTTCCAATAAATCTCCTCAAACGAATCCACGATATCTGTGATCACCTGATCACTTAGAACTGAGTGGTCTTAACTTAATACGAGCAAATCCTACAAATTTTACGATTCCATCATTCGAAACAACAAAGTAAAGACGATGACAAGTACAACCAGACTGGGTCCGCGTAATATGCAGACTGAGTCAGTTTATCACTTGAACTTGGCCCGTCGCACTACCGTGAGTTACCTGGACGTTTACAAGCTCTGATGTTCAATACACAGAACTGCGAGACCCCACAAGAGTGGAATTCCATACATATTTGCAGTGTTTTTACATGATCTTAAAAGTCTTGATCTACTCGTATTTATTTATGCCATACAGTGTGACCGGTTGTCAGTCAGTGACCTTGTCCTCATGCCAAGTCTGACTTTACTACTAATCTCTCCACTGAGTCATCCTTTTTTTCATTGATACTGAATATCTGATACTGAGGGTGTCTGCATTTTTGCATAATAAGAACTGACTGCTCAAAACTGATCTAATATCAGGGTACTTTCAGGCAATTTTTATTTCCTATTTTCTTTTTCGTTTCCTGACTTCTTTCATTACTTTCATTGAAGTAGAAACCTAAATTTGTATTTAAGTCCAGAAGGGGGAGGCTGAACATACCGTGACTTATGTTTGGTTCAACATTGTCTTTCAACTTGGACATGAGGACATGCAACTAATAGCTCTACTGTATCTATTTTGCGAAATACAACATTTGTCAACTGGCAGTAGTAGCGGACTGCCCACGGTTTCTTCCGGACCTGTTTGTGAAGCCACCCTATATGGAGCTTTATTAGTAATTGTTAGTACCTATGGGGTTATGGGTATACACTTGCTTTGTGTATAGTTTATATGGGACAGTAACGTCTCTAAACTGGACATTGTACCGAAGTAGCTCTGTGAGTTCTTAAATGCAGTTGTTTAACTTAGTAAAGACATAAACTTACATGTAATAGTATCCTTCATTCACACAGTAACTTCACGTCAACTTTTTCTCTTCTTTTTCAAGCATTAGGTTTTATACCAGGTGTGCAAATTAGCATCAAAAATCTAGAACGCTCGCTATCCGGCCATTTTAATAAACATTGAAAATAAATTGAATAACTGAAAATATTTTGGAATACATAGTAGTACTTACGTTTATTTGACGCTCATCCAGGTTTAACGTGAAAAAAATTTGGACGTGCAAGTTTTGTAAGTGAATTTATTACTGCTATAGTTTCTTATAGTTCTAAGGAATATTGGGACTCTGGAGAATTCGAACTGTTTTACCTAAGGAGCTAGTCTTAATCCGACTCTGAAATCCTTCTGTTTTTCAAAGTCATACACATGAATTTCTTTTAGTGTTGAATTTCTCCTGATTTTGCCGAACCCTGTATGCCATATATCATGTTCCAAGTATGTTCCTATAATGTATGGACATTGTAAGTTCACATGTAGACATATGGACATACGAGATCCGTGAACTTAGTCTTGTATGATTGAAAGAGCTTATTGGCTTCTATTTTCAAATGCAAACGAGTAATCCAATATTACTTTAATTAGAGTCACAATGATAAAAAATAATATGCTGAGTGCTGACAAGACTAGAGCTTTTCATAGTTTTTCCTGCTGTTTTAATCTCGTTTTTTGTTTCCTCTACCTAGACTCCTGGACGTATTCTAATATTACCTATCGTATTTTAATATCACGCCATTCCAGGTTGCTTGAATTGAATAGGTAAGCAGGAAAATATAGGTATGTATCACTGAGAAAAAAACCAGGGTGACGGAAGCCCAATCGAGTGACTGGGTTCTGGAACTCTAATATTGATCTTTATATCGGGAAGCTCAACATTATGATTATGATATAGCATTCTAATAACTAATAACCTAAATCAGGGGAAGTAACCCAATAATAGAGTTCTTCCACCCTAACTTGTAGCACCCTATCACTATTTTTTTTTCTGAGTGTACTAAGTTGAATTTAGTAAAATATCTAGGAATGATATGTAATATAATATTGTAGTATATTTCAGTTGATAGTTTACCAGCTGAACGTTCTCTACAAAGGTCTCTTTACATGAGGATGGCTTCAATATTTGAGTAGGAAATTTATTTTACGCGTAGATAGCTAGTGCTTTCAAACTTAAGACTTGGTTATCAAAAGTAAGCATTTAACTCTATAAACCGATTCCAAGTTGAAATATTCAAACATATTCCCATCGTCACATCAAGAACACCACGAATGAGTTCCAAGTAAACATTCTATCCAAAGCAGTCACACAAAATAGGAAAGAAGGATTAAATTGATTTCCAGCTCCATTACCCTTTTACGTTTTACCACTGTAAACAATTTTGATAGGAAGACATAAAAACTTGATAATAATAGAGTTAATATCGAGGCATGTGTTGTGGTGGGCTTTCCATTCAACATTCAAGTCTAGAATACTGTCAGCTGCTTTGTAAACAGGGGCACTAATTGTACATGAATGCTTTTCTACAGAGGGTTTTACTATGCTATACCGTAGGGAACCTGTAATATATGAGGTCTCACAGGGGTTTGTCCTTGCTCAATAATCGCTTTAATTCTCTCCTGATGGTTTGAAACCATCATGGCCACCACCCCAATATAGTGAGCATCTTCTAAATTACCTTGATTTAAAAAAATGGAACCCCTATATCTTCTGATACCGGGAATAACATTCGGGTAGAAATTTTGGGTTTATTTTATTTCTGTAGATATTCCCGATCCAAGTGATCCTCTCGAAAGTTATCTTCAAAAATTATATCGTCTCCAAAGACTCTCGTGTTAGAGGGTTTATCTAATTTTCACAAAATTGCAAAAAATTTCACCTACCAAGAACTTTTATTAGATTGCTTTAGATGGAAAGCGATTGGACTGATAAATTTGACATCAATTAATATGCACTGAAACAATCTACAAATTTTCATATGGCTATATTTCTTTTAAAATTTACAAAAATAGCTCATATATCAGCCAGCATTTGCAACACTTTCTATCACGCTGTATGTCATTTTGAAATTATCCTTCGTTGGTTGACCATTGACCAATTCATTACAAGAATTAATGGGAAAATTATACTTCAAAAAAACTTGAAATTTACATTCAGTTAAAAGGCATGATATTTTTATCATGTATGTTATTGTTGGGTTGCATAATGATATAGCTAAGTAACTTCATAGAGAGATAGTCACGTAGAAGTGAAAAACAACGTATATAAAATTATTAGGAATAAATTAAACACGAAATGCTTGTGCTAAACACACAAACTAGGTAGAAATTAATATTTTACCCTTTTACTCCAAAAGGCGGTTCTCACGAATCCTGAAGCTTTCAGTACGAAGCTTTTAATATGAATTTTATATTCTTCATTTCAATTTTCCTAATAATATAATGTTTGATCCTAACATTGTGAAAGCACTGTACTTACATCACAAATAATAATCGAATAATTAGTTTAGAGCATCCCAAAAATAAAGAAGTAATAAATCAGGACAATCTGACTGATTCTATAGAGAGATGTGTCTCCAAATATTCAACTAATAATCTCCTAATAACCGTCATCTCTGCATCAAAAGCGATACCAACTAAAATCCTTGTCGAGTCTATTAAAGCCTAGAGATAAGAGTGATGTTAAACAAATTGGCCAAAAAGAAACAAATGGGAAACAACGATAAAGGAGAAAACACACCCACAGAGCACACACACCATAAAAGTTTCTTTAAAAGCCATAACCCCCTCACACACTCGCACGAGCTTTAAGTTTTATTGGATAACGGTTAGCTTATTAACTCCTTTTATTGTTTAAATATTTATCAAATCAAACGGTGATTATAGGGTTAGATAATGTAATTTTCCATATGTTTCTGCGTTGTATAATAGAGTGGTAATTTAGAGTGTCACAAAGTGGTCCGAATGAGAGGAAAATACGAAATGGGTTTTCTTAGAGGAGTGTAATTAAATAAACCGTCTTTACGATGATTATTCAACAAAAATCGTTCAATGATTTTTGTTGAAGAAGGAAAAAATTCTATAGCATCACCGTTAGTAGATCTAAATCCCCGGTATGGTTGGGTATTTCGTAAGAAAAAAGTTGAAGTTAAGGGTATGATATGATTTTTGGTAATTTTTCAACCGGGAAAAACAGCAATAGTGCTCAAAAAATAGTCATCCCAAGCAAATTATACTTTCATTCAACAAAAGACTGTCATCGGACAGGGCAGTCCCTGAAAAGGAAAGATCCGTCAGAACGATTCTACCAAGATCGTCACTGTCAACTGCAGCTCCAGCATAATCAGCACAAATGAGTAATTACTAGCGACTAGCAATACATCCCAGGATACTAACGTGATGGTACACAATCTCTGTGATTGTTTTTTGTTCATTAATAAAGATTAGTGTAAGTTTAATGCAACACACGATGTCCTCTTCATTCTTCAATATTTGAGGAATCCCATCTCTGAACTTCTTATAAAAGTTTCATTTTTTTGAGCAGATGTAAGTGGACATTTCAATGCTTTTCAAAGTTGGTTGGTATAATCAAAACTGACTTTGAGTTCTGTTCATCAAGTATACAGGTTACCAAGACTAAATCAAAATTTACGAGGCCGTCAGTGAATGCATAGGTACACGTATCAATGCGAAACGAACTCACTTTTGTATAATCAAAACTGACTTTGAGTTCTGTTCATCAAGTATACAGGTTACCAAGACTAAATCAAAATTTACGAGGCCGTCAGTGAATGCATAGTACACGTATCAATGCGAAACAAACTCACTTTTGTAAGTAATCTCAGAATGATGCAGCCCCAGCGGTGGTATCATTATACCAATAAGGCTTATAGAAGGTGCTTTATTGCTGGTCTGATCAGAACTAATGTCCTACTATAGTGAAACACTGGAAGTATGACAAGATTGACGAGTTTTGACATTCGCTACTTATGTAAAAAAAAAGTTCTGCGAACCGATTCTATCTTCATGAGTAAACCACCCAAGAAATATTTCCTAGATTCAGAACTCCCGACATTCGCTGCATTCTGAACAACAGTAATCACTGTGATGTCATTTCGGGAACAAATTTTCAAACTTTACACTTAAAGACAAGGTTCCATACCCAAATTTTCTGTTCTGATAAAGTTCCATAGGTTCCAATCGAAATAAAGATTGACGGTTTTGACATTCGCTACTTATGTAAAAAAAAAGTTCTGCGAACCGATTCTATCTTCATGAGTAAACCACCCAAGAAATGTTTCCTAGACTCAGAACTCCCTACATTTGCTTCATTCTGAACAACAGTAATGACTGTGATGTCATTTCGGGATTAAATGTCCATACTTTACAAATAAAGACAAGGTTCTACACCCAAATTTTCTATTCTCTTAAAGCTCTATAGGTTTTAATCGAAATCATCCCAGGATACTAACGTGATGGTACACAATCTCTGTGATTGTTTTTTGTTCATTAATAAAGATTAGTGTAAGTTTAATGCAACACACACGATGTCCTCTTCATTCTTCAATATTTGAGGAATCCCATCTCTGAACTTCTTATAAAAGTTTCATTTTTTTGAGCAGATGTAACTGGACGTATTTCAATGCTTTTCAAAGTTGGTTGGTATCAAATGGCGACAAATGCTGAGACTTGACTATCAGATCATTTTTCTCCACTTTTCAAAGTTAAAGCCTTGATGTTCTCTGATCTGTCTGCACATTAATAAACGTCCATGAGTTGCTGATTTAAGAGAACTTATAGAATTAATACTTCACAATATGAATGAGTAAAGCCCTCATACTATCCTATGTTTGGTTTATGGCTTTGTTTGAAAGATTGTTCATTAAAGTTCAAGTTTCCAGGATACACCTGATTTCAGTGAAAATTCTATTCCGATATTGGTATCAATTTCCTTGCAGGTTCCTTCTATGTAGGTATCTAAGTAGGTGATACTAGAAATACACATAATCTGTATTCAAGTGCACGTTGGAAATTTTCAAGAATTGAACAAGTACCTACTTGGATTTCTTGAGAATTGTGGAAAAAAATACAATTTACTTGGGCTTTTCTTCATCTTATGAGATCTAATCAGGTCGCAGTGAGATCTTGATCAGCCGATGATTCTACTTTTACCAATAACACTAGGTTTCCCTTCTGATTTTGGGCCCGAAAAGTATCACTTGTTATGGAGTATACAAGGACAATAATATTCAAACGAATGAGATAGTATTTTCACCTTCAATTCCATCATGCTTATGCCGAGAACTTTCAAATGATTTTTGTTGTTAATTAAATCTTCCAAACAAGGATTTTCATTTGATCAATCTGTCAAATACCACAGTAGCAATCATGCCTTTTCTATAACTTCAAACAGTTATCGTGTACAAAAGATGTACTCGTTTGATGTACAAAAGATGTTCTTACAATTACAAAAGAGCAACACGTAGGTACATAAATAAGTTCAAGATGAGATGAGAGTTGGTCTTGTTGATTTAATTGCAATGCCTCTCAGTACTAAACAGGCTGTGTCATATGAGTAACGTGTGTGGTCCAAAGCTCTTTTATTTGCCGTGTTACATTCCCATTTTATTCACATATCTACTATTTATATTTAGAGGGATATGTAACAATTAAAAGATTCCTTCTCTGCAGTCACATATATAGTTTCGAGTACTTCGTATCTGGGTAATTAGTACACACTTCAATGCTAATAGGACCTGTTGAAATCAAAACTTGTGTGTGTGTGTGTGTGTGTGTGTGTGTGTGTGTGTGTGTGTGTGTGTGTGTGATAACTGATATTTATTCAAATATCACAGACTCTAGGCAGAGTAGGTGACAGATAAAAATTGATTGGGGAACATACATATTGTTCAATCCATTCAGGGAAGTAAGGAATTCGATCATATTAAAAAATGCTGATTCTTTTGATTAAAAGATGTTATAAGGAAAGTTGGCCATCTAATTAATTATTATAGTATCCTTTTAAGTTTTTACTTATTATTATTATTGGCTAATGACTCAAAATCTCCAAAGAAAGCAGAGTTTTATCAACCTTGAAATGAATGCTTCTCCTAAATTCTAAGACCAATCCTTCAAGTAACTTTGTATCCTACATTTCTATTCCAAATTACCTTTCAATGTTTCTCTAAAAAAAACTAAAATTCTGCTTTCAGGGAGAAGGCGTAGAAGAAAAAATGTCGAACTAGACGAAAATTTGGACGACCCTGATGGTACCTATGAACTTTTCTATATTTTAATTTTAGTCCACACATTACAATTTCTTTCGAAATAATATTCAATTTTAACAAATCCCAACCAAGGTAGGGAATTTCACCCCTCGAATAATTTATTTGAGAATCTGACCAAACAGAGAGCTCTAAAAGATAGATTCAAATGATCACATCTATTCTCTGCGAAACCTCACCAAATTGCTCTACATTTTTATTGCGGGGTCAATTTTATAAGGGGAAAAAAGAGTCATTGTTCAGATTTTCTCGGTCTTCGAGCTCTTTAAAATGAGTTCCCTCTAAATTTTCTGCAGAGATAACTTGAGATTTTTTAAACTTGTTTTACCAATAATAATAAAGATTGGAAAAAAAACAATAAGAAACTTTATGAACTGAAAATTGAAACACATAGAAGAGCACGACTTTGATATTGATCCTTTATTTTGTTGAAGGGTAAATAAATAATTGCATGAAGTTCGGAAAAAAAGAAGCTTTCCTGAGGGTTTCAGTGTTAGGAGGGGGAGGAGGAGGAGGTGGGAGTTGATTCACTTGAATTTATATTGCTAAAAAAACACGTGTTTTCTGTGTTACAATTCCTTAACGTTAAAGTTTTTATTTCAACAATTTTCAAAATTGAATTTTGTTTAACTAATACGTTCCGCACCTTTTCTTTCATCACAGAACGGGAGGAGGGTTTGAGAACTGTGAATGATTTTTTACTTTTTTTTTTAGTGTGACATCAAGACATTTATTTGAAAAGAAGCTTGTCCTTCTACCTCGTGAAATTGCTTCTCTTTGAACCTCACTTGTAACAGATTATTAAAAGCTAGTCGGTCACTCGATTAAACTCGAGAACTTCACTCTCTTTTAATTTTCTTCAAATCAATACTGGCACGATGATTGGATAAATGTTCAGTGAAGACTCACAAAGACTTGTACGTGTATGAAGTCAATTGATACCGCGACGCCTAGCTGTAACGGAAACATATTGTGAAAAGTAGCCAAATAATTAGAAGGAAACTTATTAAAATTGAGCTATTTGAATTCAAATGAATTCGTGACTTTGGCCCCGTCATGTAGGAAGTAAAAAACGTTTGTCATGGGTGTGGTGCATACCTCTCTCGTGGCAAGTATTGGGAACATTACGGATGAAAACATTATGGATGAGGACATTATGAGAACATAATGGACAGTATTAGGTTCTGAGTTATTAGTTCCGGATACGCTAAACCGTCATGACACGCACAATATGCGTCAACAGAAGTATAACTACCAAGTATACGTACACGGAACATGCTTTACCTCGACAGTCTAAATAAAATACTAAAAGAACTTAATGACGAAAAGGATAAATGTTTAAATGCGATTCGTGGAAACGGTGGAAAAATCTGCAAAAACTGTTGAAACAGTTTCCATGAACACTCGTGGCAGTGGATAATAATTTTATTATACAATTTAAATATGAAAAACAACATGCAACAATGCAATTTGTAAAACGTACCCCAGACAAAGTGGGTTTGTTAGAATTTGGGGAAAAGTGAACGCTCCAATTGCAAGGGGTTTGGGACTTCGTTTAGTATTGCTGTATTGTAAAAAAAGTAAAATATTATTTTAATGTACCTAGGAACTCGTATAACCTGTGCTATCAAAAGTAGGTTCATGCTTTCCTTTCTCACAGTTAAATTTACTGATATCACTCCGAAAAGTTCCCATATTGAAGCAAGGAATTTCCACTAATATTAACCCTATACAAAATAATATACTAATTCGGGTATGATTAGTATTAAACACACCTTGATAATAAGTACCTGCTCGCACTAATAGGATAGGACTGAAAAGTCCCTAACCAAGGTCTTCTACATCCTAACATTTCATGAGATGAATGAGAGTGATCAAACAAAGAGACAATGTTTCGCTTTTATACAAGAATGTCGGTAGGAAATAATATTAAAAGATAATCACCGTGGTATCAATATGTAGATAATGTTTATATGGTGTCGATCACTTTCATAAAAAACCTTCGGTACGTTTACTTTATCTTATCTGACTCTGTGTGATGGTAGCGGTGCAAAAGTCAAGTTCAAGAAATTGGGAAGCTATCTTCTGTAATTGACCAGTTACGAGTCCGGTTTTTCTCTCTAAATTTGACTGGCTGGTTCCGGTATGAAAATGGACAACCAAAAAAATAGAAAGCTCAGTTTCTAAACAATAAATTTAACCAAGTGAGATTTACAGATATATTTAGCTACCAACGAAATGAATTCAAAATAAATAAATAAAATATCAAATTTGCATTTTTAAAAGTAGACCTAATACTTGATCTACATATTGATAAAGTTTTAAATCAAAATATTGAAATCCGTAATTTTAATAACCAAAGATTATATTCTTTATTCAAGGAGTTTCATAAAGTAGATAACAACTTCACACTTTTATTAATTTATCTACCAAGTCCAATAAAAAATAATTAAAAGCTTTTAAATATGAAAGAACACAATCTACACAAATCAGGCTTGTTTCAAAATCCTCCATTTTGATAGTCTCCGACTATTTGGGATAGAATCCAGTTAAAATATGCTCATAAAACTTTGAGAAAGATATTTTTCACAGGTCTAGTTTTTATTATTTTTTCTGGTAAATTGGTCCTAGAATCTACGGAGTCAGTTGTGAAGATGACATTTTGTGTTCATCTATTTTGGGTGTGGTGAGTTTAGTGACTACATTAATCGAGTAGGTAGCAGTAAAACTACTGCTCTCTTTGATGGAATATTTTATTGTCTGAAAGACATTTTGATGGGACAACAAGAAATTTTGGTGAATTTTGTTGTTTTGATGTCTAATCAAAAGTCCTAATTTTAGGTTAATTATGATTCTACACTCTTCCAAGAGTTCCAAGTGTTTTGTTTACCATTTATCAGTAATTGCATTTAAAGGAGACACTTCTTTAAAAGCGCAGACACTCGATGGTGTAGTGGTCAAGACGGTAAATTCTATCCTCAAAATTACCTGAGAATTTGACCACAATAATAGTAGTAGCCTACTGTTGGGATCAAGGTATTCTTTAGTCCTATTCGAGTAGGTAGTACCTACATCAAAAAGAACTCTGTATTCGATCTGTGCATACCGTGATCTCTGTATCCCATTATCTGTATAAATCGAAATACAAACTTGGAAACAGTTTATGTCCTGCGAAAAAAAAAGTGAATGTTCATTGAATCGACAATGTTATAATAATTAATACTAGATCAATCACACAAAGAACAAAATCACTATTTAACATGTTAAATTGAATAATGCTATAATAATGTCTTGTTGCTTAGCCTTAGTTGTACCAATTTACGGTACATATTTATATCCTATAGAAATACGGGGTCTTACAAAAGAACTACATTTGCCGAAAAAAAATTGCAACTCGGTAATTTTGCCCTGGTTATTTAATTTTTGAATTCTACTTTTTTGGAAATAGGGGAAACTAAAGTTGAAACATTCGGCAAGTCTATCTGCCTAATCGATAACAGGTGAAATGTTGCAAACTAATGATAATACATAGAACATTTTTAGATACCATCACTTAAGTATGTATGTAATGTATGATAAGTCCAAAGCCATTTTAAAAACTACCTAAGATATCATTGTGGCATTTTTCTCTTCTTTTACATTAGGTATAACTTGACAAAATGAGTGGCATTTTCGAGAGGAAAAAAGTCGGTCTCTTTTGAATGACCCTGTATAAGAGGTAATTATTATCTTCAATCTTATCTTTGAAATTCTGTGCACAAGACTTTATAAGGATACCAACTTCTATCCAGTTGTACTCAGGTATACGTTGTTCTTGCTGAAGAGCGAATGAGCTATCTTAATTACCGTTCTTTAAAGATCAAATTAGTAAATACTTCTTTCCATTTGAATTTTTTTCTGTAGCCTAGAAATTTTATTCATATAAATCATGTTCTTTAAAAATTATTTATTGCTGGCATTTTATATCTAAGGTATTATAATTTTCATAATGATTAGTGCATTATAATCTATAAGTAGATTAGCATGAGTAATTCATATCATTTTTCATCTTACCTACCTCACATAAATCTAAAATCGTACAAACTTGAATTTCCATAATAGAAAATTCCTAGATCTCTCTGATTGCTTTGAGAAAATTCCAGCTAAAAACTAGTCTTCACAAAAGAGTATTAAAACGGAAAATTGGAATTCAAAAAAGATTTTAAATAAAGTTTCTGTTGTCATCGTAAAATCCCCGGTTTTGGATGGCTTCGCTTATGCCTCAAATTTTGTACTTGTCCTTGTCTTGTCTTGGATCTTCAACACGACATGTTTTCTTGGGATTCTACATTGTGGGAACTTAAGGATGGTCGATGAAGGATTAAACAATTTCGTGTTTAAAACTAATGTATTCCGAGGCATGTCTTTGGACCATCGGATTTGAAAAAGGAAGCTTGTATGTCTTTACGTTCATCGTAATGCACATTTTCAACACCTAGCACTTACATAATGTATACAGTCTCATGTGTCACTAGTGCGTCTTGTTTCTTCGAAAAATATAAACAAAATATTGTTTATTTCAGTTATTAGGTACAACAATTACACATGGTGTCATTGAGTACCATTCAAAAAAATCTGGCGTGGAAGAATGAAACGCCAGGAAAGAGGAAATTAAATCCAATTTACATGAGAAGGTTGATTTTATTATGTCTGGCAGATTGGTGTTAATGTTAATCGTTAGTCCGGTAGCATTAACTGATGATGTCAGAGTTTGAATCATGTCCATTTTGTCTTTCTTTGATGATATCACTAATTTTATTAACCTTTGACCTGGGAATCTAAATTTTGCAACGTACCTATAGGAACACCTGAAGTGTATGGCACAAAAATCTTCTATCAGTACGTATTTATCGAATTTTACCGTCATTAAAATGATTAAATTTTAATTCAAAAATCAATTAATATCCGTGTTAACAGTTTTTTCCTCCCTTCGATTCCTTACTTTTAATTATTTTTTTCATGACTCACAGAACGACACTGTTTTGTTTCATGTAAAATAACTAAATTGGAATACACGGTAAATATATGCACATTATGTGCTTAGTGTTATATGAGGCTTACTATTTACAATTTACATGCATTGACCCGCTCAGCTAATTGGCTTCGTAATGGCACATTGCCGGGTTTTTTCTCTCCAATATTTTAGTCACCTTGTTTTTAGATAACACTCCTAATATCTAATTAAGCGTACGATATGGGATATTATTATTTGAAACATGATTGTCCTTATTACTTAGCACACATTATTATTTAAACATAATTATGCTTATAATTACTTAAAACACATTCTTACCCCCCAGTAGTTCTGTTTACATTCGAGGTAATAGTGTTTTATCTGTATAACATCCCATGATTCTTAACATCTCACCTCACGGTTAAATAACATAATCAATAAGAGCAGCCATGTTTGAGAGCAGGCCTATAGGCACACATTTGATATTGTTAGGTATTATTTTTAATAACGTCATTAGAAAGTTGACGTTCGAATTCTTCCCCCGGAGACCCTGTATTTAAATTATAAAAGTTACTAGGAATATTTTGTGAGCTAGTTGAGAGTAACAAGTATTATCTCGGAAGACTATTGACCTCAGCATCACCATCATGTAAGGCATGTAGATAAATGGAACGAAACTCCTAGGTTATCTCAGCGTCTTCTCAGGCCAGGATTTATAATACCGGGCGGGGTTCTGAAACTTTCCTAGAATATTTTTACTTTTTATTACTTTCTTTCTATTTTCTATTGTTTTCTTTATGAGAAAGTACCTATTGCAATCGGTCTTTATAAGAAAGTACGTATTGCAATCGGTCCGAAAAATTTCCCTAGAATTTTTCTTGCTAGGATACAACTGAAAAGTTCCTCTATATATTTGTTAAGGCGGTTTCTGTTTAATAGATCCCTTTACAGAATTTAATAAGGGATTTTCTTGAAAAAGCTTAGGAAACATACCTAGAACAAAATTGACCAATTGAGCTTTTTTCTAATATTCTAAATTAAAATACAAATTAGGAAGAAAAAATTCAAATTATTTTCGAAGGGTGTTGTAGTAACTTTTTGTATTCGAAAAGATAAGCGTAAAGTTCTCCTTTTTAAAATGTGTTTGAAAATAAACACAAAATAATGTCGGATGACATTTGTGTTGTGGAATGTGGAACGTATTTTATCAAATTAACATACAGAACATTGGGGGGTTCTGGCATCTCCACTATTGAAATACATAAGTAGTTTGTTTATCAACCCATTAGCTTTTTCGAGGAGGTTCAGATTCCTAATTTCAAACTTTTGGTCTTTTTAGTCTTAGCCGACAGTAGGTATAAATTTTTATGAATTTGAGAAATTTACGACAGTAGAACAGTAGTGCCTAATTATTTTATTTATCGACAGTTTTTTTTTCTGTACCTACTCGTTCTTTTTGGTAATTTTCACTTAATCTTTTTCACTTCCTTTCAGCTCTCTTTTTTTACGAATTTCATTTCCCTCTTCTCTTATCCATTTTTAATTTTCTATTACTCATTCTCATTATTGATCGTGTTCTTCCGATGATCGTCCCTGACTCACCTATACCTCCAAGTTTATTATATGTCTAGTTGTCTAGGTACCCAATCTTATAATTAGGGTCTGAGCATAGAAAGAAATGAAGCCATTTTGTTTTTAAAAACATTCGAAAGAAGTGGAATGGTACATCGTAGAGCGTTTCAATGAAAACATAACAGATAGGTAATCAAAATTGAGAAAATAATTATAACCGAGAATCCATCCAGGTTCATCTTTCTTTACACACAGACATAGCTAAGCCTCCTATCAGATTTGTTTCTTACATCTCCCAGCTCTGTATCCGTGTTTGATGATTTGTCTAGCTTGTAATCATATTTCCATTAGGTTTTGGAATGGAAGAAATTAGTTTTTGTATCTTTTATTACTTACACTTAGATAAATAAAGCATACATTCTTTGTATGTTCGTCGGAAGTAAGAAGGGAATTGTAATCTCATATGATTTTGGAATTGCTGTACGTTTACTTTGATGCTGTTCCTCGTGTATTCTGGTGTAGATCTGGTTTGTATCGATTATAATATGCTAGCAACTGGATTCCTGTATGAGCGACGATATCCCAATCTAAACCATGGCGGTTTAAGAACCATAAATTAGTTTTTTTTCTATAATTAATTCCTGTATGCCTGTCTGAAGGGTGGCGTCCTCTATATTCCTGACCCATGTTGGTGGTCGTAAGTGACAAAAACGTACAGATATGATCGTCAAATAAGGGGAAAACAATCTTCTTCTTCCTCGCCTTTTCCCGTGTTCAGACGGGGTTGGCGTTTTTCTTCAGCCTCTCAATCCGCCAGTAGCTCAAAGAAACAATAGGTAAAGAGTTCATACATGAAAAATTGAAAATAGAGGTGAAAACCGTACAGAGATGAAAACCGCACAGATATGATCGCCAAACAAGGGGCTGAATATGACCAGGGCCCCTAGAAGTTAATTGAAGTCTGCTAGGTTCCACTTGAATGAAGATTGATCAAATCAAGGACGTAGCAAGCAATTGAAGTCCAAACTTTAAATAAGTAGGTACGGTACCAAGACTAGACAAGTTTTTTTTTCCAATTTAAATCCACGCTTAACTAGGAAAATAAATTGTGTTAAACTTAACTTCTTGTCACAAAATGTCATTCCCCGCTAATACACAGTGCTAAATTTAATGACTTGACTTGGACTCGAACCACCAACCTCCAGATTCAAAGCCCACCGTTCTAACCACTACATCATTGACGTTGGTTATCCACGCTTAACTGAATGATCTATCGAGAAGAGACGCACTGGAGAATTACTTCCCAATTTAATCCAGATATGTTCCTGATTAGATTCTTAATTGGAAGCTGGAAGCCCCTTTTTTCATTAATTAATTTTTACTTTCTGTTAGGGGTATCCATAGACCTCACTCGTTTAGTTCAGAAGAGCGGTGTGATCCCTTATAGGGAGCTTCTGACCGACTCTCCTCAATCGAATGGAGTTATCTTTATTGAACAAAGCAAATAGCAATAATCAAAATAATTAAACTAGCTATTTTCCTATTTATGATTGTAAATAAAAGTGCATCGTGTTCAAAGTTCTTAAATCAACAGAACAAACTAAACTAAACTGATGACTGATACCACAGTGGTGAGATCTCATGTTCAAATCAATATCTTGATTTCCGGACTTGAACACGTTTGTGCTTTTGTTGAATGTACATTTTAAGTTTCAAAGGTATGTAATGATAAATGTGTCTCACTGAAAATACGGTGTGGATTTCAATCTAGTCAACAAAATTTTCCATTAATTTTAAGATTAATTACAGAGTCACAAATGTATTATAATTGATATTTTTAAAAGTAATATACTTAATTGTACTATAATTCAAATAACGAATTGAATTAACTGTTCTCAATTTACCACGTATATGTCAAATGATGTGGCTACCAGATTTTTCTACTTAGTTTTAGTTTTCATTAAAAGCTTAGTACTTTAAAATTACTCTCATTACTTATATTTTCAAATGTTGATGTTCTTTTTCAAATTTAGGAATCTCATTAAATTTATATTAGTGTAATATCGTGAACATAATATTTTTTTAACAACCTCGAACACCATTTTAACAAGTTGTTCTTCAAATAGTCTGTATCTTAATTGTCTCAGGAATAATGCCAGTTTATGTTTGCTGTTTTTGAAAAGATTTTTTTTTCTTTCCTACATGCATGCAATTAAATCAAATGTCAATAGCAAAACATTCAATAATGAGGCATATTTATTACTCAGAGTAATGTTCAATTACCTACGAACTAATGATCAACAGAATGAAGTGGAGTTTGGGGAAATTAAACCAATTCCCAATTTAGAAGATTCTCCTATTAGATCAAAAATTTACTACCCCTGATTAAGTTCTGATTGTTTATGTTTCAAGAATAAATAAAATGATAATTTTAATTTTCTTTTATGTAGGTACATTACTTTTCCTTGTTTTCCCTGTTGTTATAAGTAGGCTGTTGGCCTTAATGAAACAAATAATAAATTAAAAAATCATTATATACATCTTGTAAATTTCAATTTCCTTCCGACATTCATTTTAACCCCTTTTTCGTTGGCTCCCAATTCTATCGCTGAATTCAACAGCCACATTTTCATGCCTATTTCTACTTCGATAAAACTATGACCCCGGACCAAAGTCCTTTTAGTTACTTCAAACTTTTATTTAATTGAAAGGTCTCATATTTGACAGTCGAATTGTATTTTGGACATTCAACCAAGTACGAGATCCTTTTTAACTTTTAATGGTTGGAACCACCTATAGCAAAAAGTGACGTGGGTTCTAAAGCTAAATTTTTCTGGCAGTTCTAGAATAAATAAATTAAATAATAATAAAATTGATTAATATTGTAAAGCTTTTCAAGTACTGGCTAATAGGAAAACTAAATTTGCAGATTTTCTTTATACATAAATTTCGGCCATCATGTACAGTAGGTATTGTGAGGATAGGGCGTAATGTAGAGTTTAAAAGTTCATGAATAGTCTGTCGAAATCTCGATGTATCACCGAGTTCGTACATATTACTGTGTTAGTACAAGTACAAGACTAAATTATATTTATTGTTCTCTAATACAAAGTGCGGTATGGGTGAAGGACAAAAAAATAATCATTTTAAAACTTTCAAAGTAAAGAAGAAATTTCAATATCATTGGGTACAATAGGTACCTCTTTGACAAATTTTCCGAACAAATATTACCTACAAAAAAAAAAAAAAATCAATTGATTTAGAAAAAGGCCCACAAAAGTTCAAGTTGAACATCCACTAGCTAACTATTACCTAATTACAAAACAATGATAAATTAATAAAGAAATAATGTTTATTCGACAAGAAGAAAACAATTTTCTCTTTTATTACCTAGCTATGTATTTTATTATCCTTCATAAAATGTCCATTATCAGATTAAAAGGAAGTTCATTTAAAAGATCTCCTGGTAACACAAATGATACTGATTGTAATCTATCAGTGTTATTAATTTATAGGTAAGTATTTCAATCTTGATTATAACAAACAAACTTTCTTCTTCTTTTGAGGATTTTCTAGCGTCAAAACCATCAATTCGATGTCCCACAGCTTCGGAACAACTAGGAGATGATATTAGAAAACATAAAATCAAATCCGAGTTTTCGCCTTTTCATTAGGTAACATTTATTGACTTTTGTACCAAGTCCTTTGCCGCTTGCACCCCCTGAACATAATGGTCTCGTAAAAAAGAAGAAGAAATACATAAAAAGAATTCCGATTTGTTTAGAAAACCAAAATCCAGACTATTATGATTCTGTAAGATCTCAAGGTATAATAGGTGTTAGACCTATAATACCTTAAATTTATTAAATCTCTTTACAAACTAGAAAACATGCCTATTGGGTTTTATTTTCCTTTATTTTGACAATAATATGACAGAGTATTGATTATTTAACCTATTTCTTGTATACCCAAACAATCATTAATTTGTAAATGTGTTGTCCTCTTGGGGTCTTCAATCCTGTGAAGTATTTTTTCTCTTCTATATTATAGGCATCTAATTATACCAACGGGCACGTCTGTAAGATCTCTAGGTACAATCTGGATTTTGGTTTTCTAAACAAATCTATGACAGTATTATTTTTTAAATTTACATCAGGCCAAATCACATGGTCTACCTGAGATCTAACCTTCTCCCAAGTGAGATCTGGAGTTCGGAGACTGTTCTGTAATTTTTCGAAACAAAGATCAAATGTTGTCATAAATGTCACAATAAAAGTAAACTGAATTCAATAGAACAGTTGCGCTTACTTGCTTACTTGGGTGAGATTACTAGGTCAAAGAGCAGAAAAATGAGGAGCTAGGGAATTTCTCTTTTTTTTAATTCTGCGACTTCTAGATCCGGCGATGAATCGATTTAAAAAATAGCGGTAAATCTTAAACTCTGACGTTACGGCATAAGCTCCCAAAATGACGTCACTACTCTTCGAGCTTTTTCATTAGATCGACAAATGAAAATTGAATTTTCGACCTTTTAAATTTACTTTTTCGGAGTTTTGGCTTCAGATTTGGATTTTTCACAACGTTTTACGTAGGAATCGACCTTTTATTCATAATTTTTACCCAACTGCAACTGCTCCATTATATAGGGTCGGCGTTTCTTGTCAGTCTCTTCCAGGCAGCCCTATTGTGTACCTCATGTCCTGTGTAATCCAAGACTTAAAGCAATTTTAAACTCAGCTTGTGGTTCCGATATACCTGAACAGTAAAAGCTTAGGCGTATACAATAATAATAAATTAGAGAACAGCGTTTGAAAATCTTAGAATCAATGACTACAAAAGAAAGTAATATTTGAACTAAAGAAAATAATAATGGGGGGTTTTCCTCGTGAAAAGTGTCACACTTCTTGCACGCACATGAGTCTTTACCTTTAATGACCAAAAAACTAGCTATTTATTTTTCAAGCTTAAATAGCTTTTAGAAACACATTAAAGTTGAAACGCTGATGAAAAACTAATTCTTCCGAAAGTTAAATCTATATTCGTGTATTGAGAGGCTTTCAAGCCAGCATAGTAAGCTTGGGTGGTAGCGCGTCTGCCTTTGAAGCGCTAAGCCGCGTCGATTACCGCCCGGGGCGGATTTTATCCTGAATGGATAATGTTCGTTCATTCTGATTCTGACATGTATTCAATCAGTACCTGAGTATATGGTTCGTAAATTTAAGACAATTCCAAGCTCAGGGAAGAAATTGATTTTGTCAGTACACTATGCCATTGAGGCAAATGTCTGCTTGAAATGACGTGAGCCATTTTTCTTTCCAAAATAATTGGTAATTACTTACTACGTAACCATCACAGACCGCGAGGGTCCTTGACTTCAGCCACCATGCTCCTTCAAGTAATATTAAGTTGTATTCGATTATGTGACTTTTAATTCAGTCATCATACAAAATTTCTCTTTGATTTGACTAGTTTGGACAAAAGCACTCTATCATACCGCTGCCAGTCCAAACTAGGCCAAAGAGAATTTTCGTATAATGACTGAATTAAAAGTCATATAAAAAAATACAGCTATAATTAGCGACGAAAAAATGGCTCACCAAATATAAACAGAAAATAATACAATACTAAAAATGAACACAAAAAATGTCTTTTCATTGCTACCAATATTTTGTCAGAGATCCGTTCACACGATGAACATTCATCGCGTTGTTCGGGTGACTATTTGTGGTTGTTTTGGACTTGAACGAACATCGTGTGAACGAGATTTAAAAATAAGAAGTGCAAATAATAGAGAGATTTAACACTTCCCGAAAAAATCAACAAAAATAATAGCAAAGTTTAGTGTCTGTTCATGCGCAGAAGCATAAAAGAGGTTATTGCTATCGTTTTGGGCAATTTTGGGGAATAGATTATAACCTTGCTTATCCTGCTCGAATGAGACTAAAGAGTCCCTTTTGGGGGAAGTGCAAAATCTCTCTCTAGCATAAACACTGAATCCAAAAGCTTCACTTGTGGCGAGGGTACGAAAGCCTTTGATTGATTTTTCGCCATTGAGATATATAGTGGATTTCACCAATGACTTAATGAGAGATTTCACTAATGGGATAATTTTTAATGTTCTAAAAAGGAGTTTTTAACTATTCAAACATGAGTTTTTAAAAACTCCTCCTTTTTATTTTTGGATCATTAAAAACTCCTTTTTGGATAACTAAAACCTCTTTTTTGGATTATTAAAAATTCTCCCATTAGTGAAATCTCTCATTAAGTCATTGGTGAAATGTTGTCATAAATGTCACAATAAAAGTAAACTGAATTCAATAGAACAGTTGCGCTTACTTGCTTACTTGGGTGAGATTACTAGGTCAAATAGCAGAAAAATGAGGAGCTAGGGAATTTCTCTTTTTTTAATTCTGCGACTTCTAGATCCGGAGATAAATCGATTTAAAAAATACCGGTAAATCTTAAACTCTGACGTCACGGTATAAGCTCCCAAATACAACTGCTCCATTGAATCAATGTGTGCAGTAGAACATGATACAAGGTCCCAGAGTTGACAGTGAGTTTCGTTTTATGTTTTCGATCAAAAGTGTTCCTGGGTCGAGAATCGAGGAATAGAATATACCCTGTGTATACTGCCAGAATGAGACTAAAAAGTCCCTTTACTCCCGCGGTCTAAACAAGGTCTTATGTACTTGGCACAGAATAGGTGTGAATTGTATAATTAAAAAGCCTTGCTTGATTAAAAATTTTCGGCCATTTTTCAGGGCCATTTACAACTTGAACAATAAATAAATAATAATATGGTTATAGGATTTGTTGTGACTTACCACATCGATTTCAGTATTGGAATGTCCCATGTTGCACACCACACAGCCGTTCTTCATCTTGTCCATATGCTCTCGGGTGACCACATTCTTGTTGCCAGTTGCCGTTACTACAATGTCTACCGTTCTGATCACCTCGTTCAATTTGACAACACTGAAGCCATCCATACTGGGGAAAAGAAATTGGTAATGATTGGAAAGAACTAGAGTTTTTTCGAAGTTTGATGGAGGGAACTGTAACTAACTGCTAAGGTCTTTTCGTCCCGAAATCGAAGAGAAAAGAAAGAGAGGATAGTAGAAAGCCAGCCGTTTCGAGAATGAACATTATCTGTTAAAAAAATCCGCCCCGGGCGGGAATTGAACCCGCGGCCTAGCGCTACCAACCAAGCTAACTAGGCTGACAACTAGAGGTTCAATCAATATTGTAGAACTCAGCATAAAGGCCCCTGCGGAATTCCCATAGGCCTGATGGTTCCCAAAATACATAGGTATAAGAAGCAAATATCCTTAGCCAAGCCCAATATCCAATATCTCAAAGGTAGTACGTTTTGACATGTAGTCCGGGGGGCTGCAAAGCACAAATGGTATTACTTACCAAGCTTGCAAAGCACAGATGAGATTACTTACCAAGCTTGCAAAGCACAGATGAGATTACTTACCAAGCTTGCAAAGCACAGATGAGATTACTTACCAAGCTTACAAAGCACAGATGAGATTACTTACCAAGCTTGCAAAGCACAGATGAGATTACTTACCAAGCTTCCAAAGCACAGATGAGATTACTTACCAAGCTTGCAAAGCACAGATGAGATTACTTACCAAGCTTGCAAAGCACAGATGAGATTACTTACCAAGCTTGCAAAGCACAGATGGGATCGATTTCAGTGATATAAATAACACAGCCGAGACCTTTGAGTGATTGACAGCAACCCTTACCAACTTCTCCATAGCCACAGAGAACTACCTGCTTTCCTCCAAACATTACATCCGTGGACCTTTTCAAGCTGGAAAAAAATCACAAGAGTTGTCTGTTGAGACCGATTTACTTGGGCAGAACATAAGGGCGTAGTTTTTTCAGTACCAACAGTCTTAACAGGATAAACAAACAACGTATAATTTAGCATTATTCAACATCCAAACTAAACCAAGTTGACTAAAAATACAATATTCTATATGCTAACCATACCACGGTACCTAGATCATACATGCAATATTCCATCCTAATAAATCACTGAGCACAATCTTAGTTTAAACTTGGTTCATGAATAAGATTGACTTTTGGATTAAACATTCTGATTATGGAGTTCAGCTGAGACCTATGGGAACTTCGTAGTGGCCCTTAGGCTGAGTTCCAACATTGATTGAACCTCTGGTTCTTTCCAATCAATAACACACCAATGGAGCAGTTGCAAATGGGTAAAAATTATAAATAAATGGTCGATTCCTATGTAAAAAGTTGGGAGAATCCAAATCTGAGGTCAAAACTCCGAAAAACTAACTGTAAAAGGTCGAAAATTCAATTTTTATTTTCCGTCAGAGTTCAGGACGTCAGACTTCAAGAGATGCGCAGAAACGTATGCGCACAAACAGATTAATGTGTTGCCTGCGAGGGAGCTCTGCTCGGGACATTTGATGTGACGTCATCGCGTACGGGAGCGTATGCCGTGACTTCAGAATTCAAGATATACCGGCATTTTTAAATTGATTTATCTCGGGATCTAGAAGTCGTAGAAGAAAAAGAAAAATTCCGTTGGTCCTCATTTGTCCTGCTCTATGACTTTGAAACATCACCCAAGTAAGCGCAACTGATCTATTTCTTTTCCCCCAGTGGGCTTGTATATGGAGTCAAGCTGATTATCTTACCTATAATAGCTTGGCTTGAAGGGCCCCGCTTTGTTCAAGCCCATGTACTTTGCTTGTTCATCACTTAGTTCAGTTAAATGAGCATCGAACGTGGGAAGATGAAGGCTGGCGACATATTCGTCCATCTTCTTGGGAAGTAAATAGACATCTGACTTGTATCGGCCGGCAGGAGCGTTGAATAGTTCTATCAATGCCAGGGCCTGGGGAATAATTAAAGGGTTAGACCGAATGCATACTGGAGAAACGCGCCTCTTGAAACCCAGTGTCCACTGCACTGTGTTAATCTCATCTATCGGGTTCGTGAATTTCCAGTTTCTTAGTTACTGTACTTACGCATAAATAGAATTTTAGATAGGTACACAGTAATTCGTGTTAAAAGTCAAATGCATGAAAAATGCCTAAGAATGGATCAACATAAAGTCATCATAATGAGCATCGAACGTGGGAAGATGAAGGCTGGCGACATATTCGTCCATCTTCTTGGGAAGTAAATAGACATCTGACTTGTATCGGCCGGAAGGAGCGTTGAATAGTTCTATCAATGCCAGGGCCTGGTGAATAATTAAAGGGTTAGACCGAATGCATACTGGAGAAACGCGCTTCTTGAAACCCAGTGTACACTGCACTGTGTTAATCTCATCTATCGGGTTCGTGAATCTCCAGTTTCTTAGTTACTGTACTTGGGCATAAATAGAATTTTAAATAGGTACACAGTAAATCGTGTTAAAAATCAAATGCATGAAAAATGCCTAAAAATGGATCAACACAAAGTCATCATAAGCCATTCGGGGTAAAAAGATCCCCTTCTGTAAAAGGTGCACCGGCTAGTGGGTACCAAATAGACTCTGGAGAGGAAGGTAACCACAAAGCGAGGTTAACGCCGGAGGCGTTCTTAATCACCTAACCCTTCTGCCCGCCAATCAAACTCAAACCGTCTTAACGTGTGTGACGGAAAAAGCTTGAGACTCAGGTCAGACATTCATGCTCAGACTGTGTGACAGACGGCGATCTGTGAGACCTAGTTCTGTCAGACGGTCTGAGAATGAGTGGCAGGCATTAGAGCTCCAGTTATGCAGTCGAATTCTCAAATAAATGACGGTAAGTTACAATCCTCGGCTGGAACCGAACCGGCACGGATAAAATATGTATTGATCAACATATTACAAAATATAAAACTGGTCACTGCTCAAATTGCGAAAGCTCCTTTTTGTGTTTAACCTAACCCTATAATAACACTGGTCACTGCTTATTTGTGACAGCTCCTTTTTATAGCTATTTTCCATTGACGTGACTCCTGAACAACTACCAATTATTGTATATTTCTCTTCTATATTATAGGCATCTAATTATACCAACGGGCACGTCTGTAAGATCTCTAGGTACAATCTGGATTTTGGTTTTCTAAACATCTATGACAGTATTATTTTTAAAATTTGTGATCTTGATAAGCGAGAAAGTTTTAGATAACACTTCAGTCGTTAATTTGAGAACGGTTTTAGCGTCATCCATGTTAAACTACGCCGAGCAAGGCCAATAAATGGATGGGTGACTTAAACATTATATTGGTAGTTATTAGGAAAATTAAAAGGAATAAAGGAAGAACGGGCTCTAGTCTTGATTTTAAATTATTACATGAAAGATACCGCGCATACCGCGAACAAACCGCGGATACCGCGAACAAACCGCGGATACCGCGAACAAACCGCGGATACCGCGAACAAACCGCGGATACCGCGACAAACCGCGGATACCGCGAAAAAACCGCGGATACCGCGAACAATCCGCGAATACCGCGAACAATCCGCGAACAACCGCGAATACCACGAGCAAACCGGGAATAGGTGACTTATCACAGAAGAATCGATGAGAACCTTCCACTTATGAAAATGAAGGGGAAATGAGTAAATTAAGTCCAAACTTCAAATCTATGGTCAAAATGTAAGAATACCACGAGCAAACCGCGAATAGGTGACTTATCACAGAAGAATCGATGAGAACCTTCCACTTATGAAAATGAAGGGGAAATGAGTGAATTAAGTCCAAACTTCAAACCTATGGTCAAAATGTAGGAGAATCCTCCCCACCCATATATTTCCCCTGACATCCTACATGGTTTTTGGTAGTAGGGGGTCAAGGGGAGGTTTCTTCGGACCTAGATTTTTGTCAGAGCTCATTCTCTCTTCTGCTTTCAGGTTGGAAAGTTCTCTCTGCTCCCTCTCTACTCTCTGTGATATCTCCAAATATTTCAACATGATTTTATTTCTCCTCCTTCGCTTTATCCTCGTCCAAAACTTTCAGGCCGTCTTTATCAGGTGAGATGTCTTTATTAACGTAACGTATTTAGAAAAAAGTAAGTATTTTATTTTTCTCCTCCTTCGCTTTATCCTCGTCCAAAACTTTCAGGCCGTCTTTATCAGGTGAGATGTCTTTATTAACGTAACGTATTTAGAAAGAAGTAAGTATTTTATTTTTCTCCTCCTTCGCTTTATCCTCGTCCAGAACTTTCAGGCCGTCTTTATCAGGTGAAATGTCTTTATTAACGTAACGTATTTAGAAAAGTATTTTATGTATATCTTCCTCCTCCAGCTCCTCCTTTATCAGAAGAAATATCTTTAGTGAAAAAAGGTCTTTATATCGTGAAATATCTTTAGGAGAAATATCTTTAGTAAAAAAAAGGTCTTTATATCGTGAAATATATTTAGAAGAAATATCTTTAGTAAAAAAAGGTCTTTATATCGTGATCGTGAAATATCTTTAGGAGAAATATCTTTAGTAAAAAAAAGGTCTTTATATCGTGAAACGTACCTGTTTATTAAAGAAACAACTTTCAATTAGGTCTCAAACCACCAATCTTCAGATCCAAAGTCCACCGCGTTAACCACTGTAACACTAAAGTTGGTTTTTCGATACCTGATACAGATGTTGATTAAAACCAACAACTGGTTTACTGATCTAGTCTTGGATTTTCGCAAGTATCAAGTTATATTTCACAAGTTATTCCTACAGTGTTCACTGAACTGGACACTTATCCAAAGAACAAAATGCCAGCCTAAGTTGGTTGGTAGCGCGTCTGCTTTGTTAGCGCCAGGCCGCGGGTTCGATTCCCGCCCGGAGCGGATTTTATCCTGAACGGATGATGTTCGTTCTTGGAACGGTTGGCTTTCTACTATCCTGTCTTCCTTCTATTTCCGATTTCGGGACGATAAGCAGTTAAAATTATGTATCTCTGTCAAACCTCTTTAAAAAAAAAAAAATGCAGAACATGATAGAGGGAACTGTACCTAACAACGGAGGTCTTATCGTCCCGAAATCGAATAGAGAAGAAGGACAGGATAAAGCCAGTCGTTCCGAGAACGAACCTTATCTGCTTGGGATAAAGTTCGCCCCGGGCAAGAATCGAACCCTTTTTTTTTTTAAATGTGTGTTTTTTTTTTTTTTTTTTTTTTTTTGCTACAACTGCTACACATTAGACTGGTGTGTTGTAGCATGCCCATCCCGTAGTATACCTCTCATCAGATGAGCGAGAAGAGACACAATACTTCCCATTTAGGTAATGGGTCAACACTAGAACACCATTGTGTAAAAAGAACAACAAAAGCTAAATAATTTGAATTTTGATGGTTTATAAGTGCAGTACAATCCAAAAAGGTACCTGGATGAGGGACTATAAACAGTAGATCAGAGTCTGGATGAGGGACTATAAACAGTAGATCAGAGTCTGGATGAGGGACTATAAACAGAAGATCAGAGTCTGGATGAGGGACTATAAACAGTAGATCAGAGTCTGGATGAGGGACTATTTCCTTATCCTATAGGAAGGAAAGTAATGTAATCGGGTCAAATTTTCGATGGTCAGTTTTTAGTGTCAAAACACGTTAGGATGCAACACAAAACGTTTGGTTAAGATGGTTGCTGCGCTTGGCGGTATTTTGACCGCTTTTGGTAGGCCAATAAATGGATGGGTGACTTAAACATTATATTGGTAGTTATTAGGAAAATTAAAAGGAATAAAGGAAGAACGGGCTCTAGTCTAGGAAGTCTAGGAAGTAAGGAGGAAGGACAAATGCTATCAAATTTTGTTATTATCACTATGTATTATCACTATGTATTTTACTCTGATTATGTAAATCCAAATTGTACCTTTGTTATTATTACCTTCTTCATTATATTGTATTATAATCAAAATAAAGAAAAAACTTTACATTACATTACATTACATTACAGTCTTGATTTTGAATTATTACATGAAAGATACCGCGGATACCGCGAACATACTGCGGATACCGCGAACAAACCGCGGATACCGCGAAAAAACCGCGGATACCGCGAACAAACCGCGGATACCGCGAAAAAACCGCGGATGCCGCGAACAAACCGCGGATACCGCGAACAAACCGCGGATACCGCGAACAAACCGCGGATACCGCGAAAAAACCGCGGATACCGTGAACAAACCGCGGATACCGCGAACAAACCGAACCCGAACAAATAGGTGACTTATCACAGAAGAATCGATGAGGACCTTCCACTTATGACAAAACGGTTAGAGATATTGTAAAAGTTAGGGTAAAAGAACATTCAAATAAGCATCATTCAATAGGATAAGGAAAGTCGTGTGATGTTCACACCAGATTTTTTCTCTCAGTGTGGGTTTCACCAACCTTTTTTTTAGCCCTGTTAGCTTAACAGCCCTGTTAATCTAACAGGGCTGTCAAGCCTATATGAATCCAATGGAACTTAACTGTCTGTTAGCTTAACAGACCTTCTAAGGGCTCGAAAAATATTGATGAAATCCACCCCAAGTCTTACTCTCACTAGATTTGGGCTTGAGACGGCCTTCAGGGGCCACATATTGGCCTTTTTCCTAGAGTTCTTCAGCTCATCGAAAAACTAGTAATAAAGAAAGAAAAAAAAAAATCTTTCCTCTTTTCATACAACGTGCTCCTCCTAACTCCGCTCTTATCAACGATTGCATTTGTGACCTTTCTATCTCTTTTCCTACAGGTAGATATAGGTCCTCTAATACATACCCATTGTCACATAGCGTGTACAATGTACAATTGATTGCATATACATACATAATCTCAAGTGGTCCGCGAGATTTTTGGTTTATCAATAGTGGTCCGCCAATTCTAAAAGGTTAAGAACCCCTGATCTAGACAGTACTAGCTCTACGCTCTTATTTGCTGAATTTCCTCAGACGATGTACGTATCCAAATACTTATTTAGAAAGCTCTTATATTTTTACAATAATAAATTTTACAACAGAATAAATTATACATCATGTTCCTTTTTTCGCTCTTTCTTCGTTTTTTAATTTATTTCTTCTTCTCCCTCCCATAGTCCTTCTCCGTTTTCTTTTCCACCCCATTCTACAAGATTATTCTTGAAAATTTATAATTT
>NW_007377459.1:192610-197835 GCF_000475195.1 Diaphorina citri
GAATAATTTCATCGGGGCCAATCGAAAAAGTCAAAAAATTAACCCTTTCATGCCCCTGGGTCAAAAAATTCGACCCCCCCTTAGGTTCTTATTCAAAGTGGCAACGCGTGTAGGTACAGAGGATGATGGTGGGATGAAGAGGAATGGTGATGGTTGTGGTGGTGGTTGTGGTGATGGGGGAAAGCGGGGACTAGAGTCAAATTGTTACCTGTCGGGTAGGGAAGTCCAAAACTGGGATAGCCGGAATAACCGCCTCGCCCGGCCGCCGCGTAGGCGGCATAGGCCGCAGGGAACCCTGGGGGACAGAACAGAATGGGGTGGGGTTAGAAGTACCCTAAGGAATTTTCAATTGTTTTATGTATATTTAAATGCTTGTCACAAATATCGTTCCCCAATTATTACACCTATAGATAAATTTTATGACTTGACTTGCAGCACTTTTCATTACCAACTAGAATTATGTTCTTTTTTTTCCACCTAACAGATTCGTAACGAAAGGAAGGAGAAACGTAATTTTTCGTAGTTTTTTCTCTCTTCTTCTTCTTCCTTCTTCTTTTTGTAAAAATGCAATGTGTAAACGATTACCAAACACATTCACATTTGGATAAAGCGTTTTTTTTTTTTTTTTTTTAGATCATCTGATGAGCGCACGCGGTAGTGCGCTAGGCCCAGTTCCAGCAAGTACTACCAAGTGTATCTTTACACGAATCCATTCACCCGGATTTTCCTATACCCGTATCTCCGAACCTACTGAATATAAAGATCTCAAATTTTGTATGAAGCATAAATAATATACAGACAATAAAAATAAAACACCTAGCAAAAAATAAAATGATAAATATCCAGGAACACATCTAATACCTATGTTTGTATGTAGGTATCGCAATATAAATTAAATCGCCTTATTATGTATATGTAGGTCTGTAGGTACATAGAACATACATAGGTAAACTATTGAGTTCTAGAGAGAGGTGTAGAATAGAATAGAACACAATGGTAGCTAGTATATTAGAAATTAGAATAGAACAATCTACTAGTTGTCAGTATATTAGAATAGGTATCTAGAACATACCTACTAGTATATTAGAACACCCGTCTATCTGTGGGGAAACTGTATATGGCCACTCCCCAGACATCCATAAATCTAATCTGGGTACCTGATGTCCCTATAGATTGAAATACCGTGCATTAATTCTCTCTCCCGTCGAATGGGTCCAATTGATGTGAGGTGAAAGCAGGAGGAGGAGGAGGAGGAGGAGGAGAAATATCAGAAGATATGGAACTTTGAAAAGTTACTAAGCGGACGAACTTTACCCGGAACGGATGAAGGTTCGTTCTCGGAACGGGTGCCTTTCTCCTATCCTGTCCCCCTTCTCTCTTCGCTTTCGGGACGATAAGACCTTAGTTGTTACAGTTCCCCTTTTCAAACCTCTTGAAAAGAAGTCTTCGATGGATCAAAAGTGATGCAAAAAGCGAGTTGCATATCAGCCGTCATGTTCTCGACATGTGCTGGTGTGTTACCTGACCTTGCTGACAGTTGGGATCTAGTTCCGTCTAGGTATTACCTACAAATGACAAGACCATGATTACCTACAATAATGTATTGTATTTGTACCTACATATACAGTAGAACCTCGATTGTTTCAACTTTCATTATTTTGACTCCAAAATCCATTGTTTTTTTTCTATCTTTCAAAGGATATCCTATCTTATCAGAGGAAAAGATGATAGAATCATTCTTAGTCATTTATTAATCATCAAAGTAGGGAGAGAAACGTTTGTAAGGACTAATAATACAACTTACAATCACTCATACCTTTACCTTTAACTTGAACTTGACCCTAGTGATGAGACTAATTCGTTGACAATATACACTCCCGATAAGAAATACTGAAATTCAGTCGACATCGATCGACGGCTGGTTGACTATGTTGTGTGGACACACCTTTACAGGTACCAAGAAATACTGAAATTCAGTCGACATCGATCGACGGCTGGTCGACTATGTGTGGACACACCTTTACAGGTACATGGTAAATGTCGACTATGTGTGGACACGCCTTACCTTAACAGGTAGGTACCTACATGGTAAATGCATCTTCTTCTTTCACAAGACCTAGGCATTAGCATCAGGCAGGTAATTACGTATAGGTAGTTGGGTATAGGTAATACAGACATAGATAATAATAATTACCTAACTAGACAGGCATACAGTCTGACACTCCTGGCAAACGTTCAACTCAAGTGATTATTGTGCCCTTAAGCTTGCACTAGCCTAAATACCTACGTATATCTACTTAATGTATAGTTGTAGGTACATTATTCATAATTGTACCTAGATACCTATAGGAACCTAACTATTTATTTGGCAAGATCATCATACTACATGATCCAAATATCAGCCACATACCTACCTACACCTAGGTAGGTACCTGTGATTTGTTTTCTGCAGTCAAATAATATACAGGTACTCAAGTACCTTGAAGTAATGCGAAAGCGGTGCCGAGGTACCTACAGTCTTTTTTTTTATGTACCTACCTACCTTCCTCAATTTCAATGCTTGTCTTTGTAAAAGACGATGATCTCATGATTCATCAAATGGCATTAGGTGGGTATTTGTCAATATCAATGTGAATTCTGTGTACATATTGTCAATTATGTAACCCCTAACTTCTTTAGCTCAGTGGATGGCATTAGGTGGGTATTTGTCAATATCAATGTGAATTCTGTGTACATATTGTCAATTATGTAACCCCTAACTTCTTTAGCTCAGTGGAAATACCCGGTTTCCATGCTGGAGGTCAAGAGTTCGATTCCTCTTTGAACAGAGACCAGAACAGTCCTTTGAGTTGATGTGTTCAATATGACTGTACAACTGAATTATAGATATTATTTCAGAATTTCACCACAATAATAGAATGCCTACTCTAACTGCTGGGGTAAGGGCGGGAATCTTTAGACCAGATAAATAAATAAATAAGCACTAAGCACTAGGTATTTTCAATTTTCTAAACCAAAAATCAGGTCTATTGATTACTCTTGAAAATGTCATTAGAAATATCATAACATATATTGTTTTCGGTAGGTATCAATCTCGAGCGATCAATTAATATTCGCACTCATCATGGTTGCAATATTCTTCATTGAAAATAATAATAACTAAAATCCACAGGGTGTTACGCCGCAGTAGACACAAGTGTTGCAAATATACAGGATGTTTCCGGAGGCAGGATATCGGCCAATAGCAAACGCATAAACTCTGAGAACGGGATACCATAATATGAGGGCCCAACACAACTGTGTATACCTGTATACCTACCTACCTACCTACCGAATGTAAACACTCAGCGCGAACAAGGTAATGATTATTTACTAAAAATAAGCCTCGTTAGCTTGGAGGGTAGCGCATCTGAGCTCTAAACACTAAATCGCAGGTTCGATTCTCACCCAGGGCGAACCTTATCCTGATTTTCTCTTGGCTTTCGTAACAAAAAGAAATCAGCTGCCTTGGCAGTTACAGTTTCCTCTATCAAACCTCTATAAGAAGAAGAAGAAGAAGAAGAAGAAAGTAACAAAAAACTTTGTGTGTCTTCATTTGTTTCGTGTTACACCCTGTATAATTAGGTAGGTAAAGGGTCAAAGGTGAGCCTAGCTGGATAGGATCTTTTATCGGTTAAGGCTAGATTTCTGATAGTCATCCGAAATGATTGAACCAAGGCAATTTGCACTGTTGCAGTCGATCTTATTTTTATAGGTCTTGTTTTTTTATATATAGATTATAGATATACTTATAGATACCTATGTAGGTATAGGTTTTATATTGAACGAAATAGACGAAACTCCGAGTCGGGATATAAAAACCTACTCGTAAGTATCCATTTCTATATATAACTTAAGTAAAAAGTAAAAAAAAAAAAAACCATGGAATGGTACTTTTCTGTAGGATGTTCTTTTTGAATCAAAAAGAAATGTAAAATTGGTCATTTGGTTCTAAATTCAGGGAGTCGTTTTATTGGGAATAAAGGGAGAACGGGCTCTAGTCTTGATTTTAAATCATTACGTGAAAGTAAAATCAAAAAATCAAATCAAGAATGATAATAAACTGAATATTAAACAAATTAGGTAGGTACATAGGTATTCTTTAACCACCATCGAATAAACTACGGGCTAAAAAAATCCCGGAGGGACGGACCCAGCTTGCACGACTGCATGTACCACCACACATATTGGCTGCCATCTATGTCCAGAGTTGATCTTCTTAAGTCAGAAGCTGGTTTTATACATTTTTTCTCTTCTTTCTATTGATTACTTTCCTGATATGATAGGTCAAATCAGGGCAGTCACAGTGAATAAATCTTTAAGAGTGAGAACAACAGGAAATGAAAGAAGAGGAGGAGAGAGAGTGATAGAAAAGCCTCTGTGATATCTGTGTAGGTATAGGTTTTATATTGCACGTTCTAGAATAGGGTGATGCCAATAAGATTGATAAAATGAAATAAAACTGAGTTCCCCAAATAGATTCCGGCTTGGGGCGAACTTATCCTAAACAGAAAAGGTTCGTTCTCGGAACTTCTGGATTTCCCCTACCCGGTTCTCCTTCTCTTCTAGATTTCGGGGTGATAAGACCACCGTTGTTACAGAATTCCCATCAAACCTCTTCACAAATTAGACAGCGGCAAGAGCACAATAACCTGCCTCGGTGGCGTAGTGGCCAAGACGCTCGCCTGGTAATCAGGAGGGCGTGGGTTCGATCCCAGCCGAGGTATGGAATTTTATCCTCATTTATTTGAAGAATTTGACCACGTAATAGTGGAGCTCTGAGGGTTAGGTGGTAGAGAACGCCTAAGGCGTTAACCTCGCCTAGTGGTTGCCAACCCCGTAAGTCTGTTGTCTGTACTGAAAAAATATTTTCAAGATAATATGATGGCCGCCACACACGCTCAGACCGTCTGACAGACCTAGGTCTGTAAGGCCGCGGTCTGTCACACGGTCTGAGCCTGAGTGGCGGGCATAAGATTATCAAAAGGATCTTGGATCTTGAAATTTTTCATGCAGTAGTACCTAGAGACTGTACGGGGGTGGAATCATTCAAAGAGAGGAGGAGGGCAAGATTGGAGAAAACCAGCAGCTCCCAGAATGAACCTGCCTCGGTGGTGTAGTGGTCAAGGCGCTCGCCTGGTAAACAGGAGGGCGTGGGTTCAATCCCAGCCGAGGTATGGAATTTT
>NW_007377459.1:199050-295587 GCF_000475195.1 Diaphorina citri
GCCCCGGGCGGGAATCGAACCCGCGGCCTAGCGCTTACAAGGCAGACGCACTACCAACGAAGCTAACTAGGCTGGCAGTTCGAGCCTTATCACTTTATTTACTGTATAACTGGAGCGCTTACCCTACAAGTGTGATAGAATTTAATATTGTTTGGGGTTGGATGGAAGAGAATGCCCTAGGCATTAATCCCGCCCCTGAGTTAGGATTTTTCAATTTTTTTTTTTTCTTTCTTTATTCAATTTTCGTTTTCTTTTGTTAATTTATTATTTTGTTATTTTGTTTTGTGTACCTGTTTGTAAATATTGTATTGTAAAAAACATTGTAAAATCCTAATAAAGTGTAATATAATAATAATAATAATGATATAGTCTGATTCTCACATGTGTAAATTGGCAGATTTGCACAATAGAGTCAATAGACCTTTTAATGCCTTTGTTAGTCCATTTAAAGGAGCTGTCAAGTGATGATATTAGATATGATGGATTGTACAATGTCATAGACTTTTCAGAGATGTGATAGAGGGAACTGTAACCGCTAAGGTCTTATAGTCTCGGAAGAGAAGAGAGAAGGAAGACAGGATAGGAGAAAACTAGCCGTTCTGAGAACGAACCTTATCTGTTTAGGATAAAATCCGCTTACTCAGGGTCAGATTTTGCCCAACGGCTTCTGTAGAACGGTGAAATCTGGAGATGACGAAACAAAGGCCAGCTGTTCTAATGAAAAAATCTAAAAATAGCACAAAACAAACACCTCAAGGAGAAGAGAGAGGAGGAGGAGGAGGAGAAGGAGGATAATTTTATCAGAATTAAACACAAATGCAGGAAATGTGATGTTGACACAATTATGGGTGAAGAATTATTGTTGTTTCAACAATGTTTTTATCCAGTATATCTAATAATACATGGACATAATGACAGTCATACGAGGTTTTTCATTAAACTGACTTAGGTACAATTGTAATAAACTGACATACAACTGTAATCTCACATACAATTGTAATCACATAGGATTCCAGAAAACCGCACATTGAGTGACAATGAAATTGCAGGCCACACGTAGATAACAAAATTAATTGAAAATTGTGAAGTTTGAAGCCCGTGGATTATTATTAGACTGTTTTGTTTGATACTGAAGGTGTCATGGGAGATATGGAAATAGGAAACATGGATTCAGGCCAGGATTTAGTAATAGGGACAGACCAAACTGTCCAAATGGTAAACGGATCATCAACAGGAATAAGAAAACAAAATTTGTAAGTCGGAATAAGAAAGTTCATATTTGTCAATGGGTACAACTTTAGATGGGAATAAATTTTGTACAATAAGTAGTACCTAACTATGATGGTAAGTACTCGTATGATAAGAATGATCACTTGATCAATGTTTGAGTTTAATGGAGGGGTACGGCTCTGGTAATAGGTACCTACTTCATTATGTATCTATATCGGGGCCTAATGCTATTAGATCCCTAAGTTATTCCATTTCTTGTATTTAACATGGTGAGCCACACTTTGCTGGGGATATTTGCTGGGCAACATTATTCAATAAATGAATCGTTCCCAGGAGGAAGGGCCTACGTTTTTTGTCTCCTATCTAACTTGGGCCCTTATTCCTAAGAACGATTGAAATATCAACGGTCAGATTACAGGAAAATTGTTTTTCAATTACTCTAGACGAGCAGGATTGTTTTTTCTATCCAATGACCTCAAAGCGTTTTCAGAAGATCAGTCTTATCCTTCACAAAATTTTCAAAAACGTCCACCGAGTGTTGCACCTGTGACGGTGCTGTCGCACCTACATGATCCTTATGTTCTACTGAAAAAATGGACACGGCACACGAGGGATCAAGAAGAGATCGCTTTAACATGCCTACGTATTCTGCTTCAACGATCTTTTATCTTAGCTATTATTGTGGTCAAATTCTCAGATTAATTAGGATAAAATTTGATGCCCCTTTTGCTTACAAAATAACCGTCTCCACCAAAATACCACTGAAGCAGGTGACATATATGATCAATAGTTTTATCAAAACCTTGATAAATAGACGGCAGAACAAATGCCCAATCGTTTCCTCTGATAACAAATGTCCTGAAATGAAAGCCCGTGTCATCTGCATGTGGTGTCGAAGTCTAATACCCAAGATAACTATGAACGTCAAAGGCCATGACCATGAATGTCAATACTGTCAATTCAGTCTGCCCAAGATGTTCCCCATTTTCTAAATTTCCGAGGAGAATGTTCGAATTTCCAATTTTCCATCTAGGTATAAGGAAACAAGCTGTCATTTCTTACTTCGTTCCATTATTCCACAAGTTGACCTTTGTGAAGTAAGTTTGAGTAGTGGTCAATGCACGTGCAGTGTTTATAAATTAAACGATTAATATTCGACAGTCATACCTGTCAATTTATTTATTTATCAACATCTACATAGGAATTTAGGAATGGCAAGTGACGTGCAATATCTTTAGTAGCAGACATTAGTACCGGAATTCCATATTTTAAGACTTTTCTTTGAGATAGGTCTGCATGACGGTCTCTTACTCTTGATTACTTTAAGGTGATTAAATTATGGACTAACCAGTCTAGTTAGCTTGGAAAGAATTGTGCTTGCCCATATTGTGGATTTGATTCCGACCAGGGCAGGGGTGAAATTTATCCTAAACAGACAAGGTTAATTCATGGCTTTCTCTTATCCCCTCCTCCATCTCTTCGATTTCGGGACACTAAGAATAATAAAGGTACCACGTAATCGTATCCATTCGGTCACCCTCCCAGGTACCACCTTCTTATATTATAGTGCTATTTAGGGGGTATCTACACAATCACATATCTACTACTTACTCTTCGTCAGCTAAATAAATGACGTTAGACACTCATTGAGTTCCTGGATTAAGAATCAGCACATTTTCTTTGCAAGCAGAGTTCCTCAGATGACTTGCAAGTCCAGCTCCCGATTTGCACAGTTTTTGACAGTTAGGACAGACTAGAGTAGAACCTTCGTAAGTTGGAAGCTGTAATAACTGTTGTAGAGTGGATTCGTCAAAGGTAGGAAGTTGTTGCTGTTGTTGACTTTGTAGTTGTTGATGCTCTTGTTGGTACTGTTCTTGCTGTTGACACTGTTGCTGTTGTTGATACTCTTGCTGTTGTTGGTTTTGTTGCTGTGACTCCTGAACTATTGGTTGACATACATACATTTTTGCATGCGTACAGACTATATATAAGCAATATTTCGATCACCTGATGAGAGGAGAAGAGTAGGCCAGCTCCTGAAAAAAGAACAGGAAGTAGACCAGCTTTTAGTATGACTGGGAGGATACCAGCCTAAATTTTCCTTGCTATATATATAGCAAAGGTTGAGTGTGAAGAGCATCCGGCTGTAGGTTACTTGCCTCTGTCCCAATCGAACTCGCGACTTAGCGCTTAAAAGGAAGACCTTCCAGGCTAACTAAGCTAGCAGTCTAAAATTTAATGTCAAAATGATTTCGAGCCTCTTTTAATTGTGAATTTACAAGGAATTATCCACATAATATTAGTATGTACCAACCTACCTACCCATGTACCAAGCATGATGGATATCCTGTGCATATTTTCATTCGTATTTAGATCCCGCAGGAAAGCAGAAAACTATTTTCCCGTCGGACCAAAGTTTATTAATTGAAATTCCAAACACATTGCCATGCTTACGAAATGGGAGAAGAAGAAGAAGAAGGAGGAGGAGAAAAAGAAGAAGGAGGAAGAGAAGGAGGAGGAGGAGGAGGAGGAGAAAGAAAAGGAAAGGGGAGAGAGAGTTCTATATTGGAAAATGGGGTAAGTACACCTTTCTGCAAGAACATACCAGTGGCGGCTTTGATTAAATTAAATATTTTCTAGACTTCCACACCGGACAGGGTTTAATTCCTGGCAGAGTCGAAGTTTTTTCAACTCAGTGATTGGAGTTTGGGTGCACTCAGCATCGTGAGGACAAATGAGCAGCTACTTGAATCGATTAGCGACCAGTGATTAGGACTAAAGTATAAAATTTTATAAATTTAATGACAAATAAAGGAGGCTCAGAGTATCTAGATAACACTTGGAATTTCAATTTTCACTTTATTAGTTTCATTTATTCTGGTTGGGGGACTAACAGGGAGGATACCAGCCTGAAATTTCCCTTGCTGACGAGTCAACAACTCGTAAAAGTTTTGTAGGTAAAACCTAATGTCTGCCCAAAAGCGATCACCCTAGGCTGAGAGACTGACAAAAGGCTGATTGAGAGGCTGACGAAAAACGTCTATTTCTACACTCCCTATCACTTCTATTCTAATCTTCAATCTGCCACTGGTCTGAACTTTTCTCGAGTTTATCATGGAAGTTCAAAAGTACATGAACATACCAGTGGCGGCTTTGATTAAATTAAATATTTTCTAGACTTCCACACCGGACAGGGTTTAATTCCTGGCAGAGTCGAAGTTTTTTCAACTCAGTGATTGGAGTTTGGGTGCACTCAGCATCGTGAGGACAAATGAGTAGCTACTTGAATCGATTAGCGACCAGTGATTAGGACTAAAGTATAAAATTTTATAAATTTAATGACAGATAAAGGAGGCTCAGAGTATCTAGATAACACTTAGAATTTCAATTTTCACTTTATTAGCTTCATTTATTCTGGTTGGGGGACTAACAGGGAGGATACCAGCCTGAAATTTCCTTGCTGAAGACAAGTGTTGGCTCGTAAAAGTTTTGTAGGTAAAACCTAATGTCTGCCCAAAAGCGATCACCCTAGGCTGAGAGGCTGACAAAAGGCTGATTGAGAGGCTGACGAAAAACGTCTATTCCTACACTCCCTATCACTTCTATTCTAATCTTCAATCTGCCACTGGTCTGAACTTTTCTCGAGTTTATCATGGAAGTTCAAAAGTACATAAGTTATGCAGTTTTCTACCTCTAGCCGTCTGTTATGGAAGACATGTTCACATTCCGTAGCATAAATTAAATACCTATATCTGCCCTTGACCCCATCTTCTGCATAAGTATTGTACCTACGAACATAATAATATTATATATTAGGTATACTGGGTACAGTAGGTAATTGAAATATCATCTCCAGCCTAGTTAATAAGTTAGCTTAGTTGGTATCGCGTCTGCCTTGTAAGCGCTAGGCCGCGGGTTCGATTCCCTCCAGGGCGGATTCAGGGTGAACTGATAAGGTTCGTTCTCGGAACGGCTGGCTTCCTCCTATCCTGTCTTCCTTCTCTCTTCACTTTCGAGACGGTAAGACTTTCGCCATCAAAATGTGGTATGCACATCACATGACTTTCTAACTTTCTATCAGATTACAGTACTGAGAAAGAGCGACTTTACTTACTTACCCACAGCTTAGAACCCAATCGAACTCGCGACTTAGCGCTTAAAAGGAAGACCTTCCAGGCTAACTAAGCTAGCAGTCTAAAATTTAATGTCAAAATGATTTCGAGCCTCTTTTAATTGTGAATTTACAAGGAATTATCCACATAATATTAGTATGTACCAACCTACCTACCCATGTACCAAGCATGATGGATATCCTGTGCATATTTTCATTCGTATTTAGATCCCGCAGGAAAGCAGAAAACTATTTTCCCGTCGGACCAAAGTTTATTAATTGAAATTCCAAACACATTGCCATGCTTACGAAACGGGAGAAGAAGAAGGAGGAGGAGGAGAAAAAGAAGAAGGAGGAAGAGAAGAAGGAGGAGGGAAGGGGAGAGAGAGTTCTATATTGGAAAATGGGATAAGTACAACTTTCTGCAAGAACATACCAGTGGCGGCTTTGATTAAATTAAATATTTTCTAGACTTCCACACCGGACAGGGTTTAATTCCTGGCAGATCTTAATTTTTGTGTTGTTCGAAGACCATGATTTTTTCCTCTTGACATTTTTTTTGTAAAGAATTTTACGAATTTTTTGAAGCTAAGGGTATACCGACAATAAAATTGACTTAATACTCTTGATAGCCAATGCACATTAGGTAGGTACCTAAAATCGATCAAAGAGAAAATCGATCTCACATAGGTACTTAACTAGGCAGGTAAGCTTTTACTCATTTTCTCTTGCATACTTATACCAAAATACAAGAATATGCAAATGATTAATGATCAGCTACAGCCACCTAGTACTTCCATTTTCAACATATAGGGGATTCAACATATAAATGTTGATAGGAGACGAATAGGGGAACAAATCATGTTGAAATCATAATCGGAATAAATCACATCCGCTGCACCGGAAACAAACAAAGATAACGAGATGACGTTCAGATTTTATCTCATGTGTAAACTTGGTCCTAAATAATTATGCTTTCAAAAGTTGTGATAAAATAAGGTCCTAATTTTAATTTACGTAGGTAAGTAGGATTTAGGTAGTAATATTGTTGTTTACGTCTTCGGCAGTGCAATAATCCTAAACAAAAATGGACACGGCACACAAGGGATCAGGAAGAGATCGCTTTAACATGCCTACGTATTCTGCTTCAACGATCTTTTATCTTAGCTATTATTGTGGTCAAATTCTCAGATTAATGAGGATGAAATTTGATGCCCCTTTTGCTTACAAAATAACCGTCTCCACCAAAATACTACTGAAGAAGGTGACATAAATGATCAATAGTTTTACCAGAACCTTGATAAATAGACGGCAGAACGAATGCCCAATCGTTTCCTCTGATAGCAAATGTCCTGAAATGAAAGCCCGTGTCATCTGCATGTGGTGTCGAAGTCTAATACCCAAGATAACTATGAACGTCAAAGGCCATGACCATGAATGTCAATACTGTCAATTCAGTCTGCCCAAGATGTTCCCCATTTTCTAAATTTCCGAGGAGAATGTTCGAATTTCCAATTTTCCATCTAGGTATAAGGAAACAAGCTGTCATTTCTTACTTCGTTCCATTATTCCACAAGTTGACCTTTGTGAAGTAAGTTTGAGTAGTGGTCAATACACTTTCTAAATTTCTGAGGAGAATGTTCGAATTTCCAATTTTCCATCTATAAGGAAACAAACTGTCATTTCTTACTTCGTTCCATTATTCCACAAGTTGACCTTTGTGAAGTAAGTTTGAGTAGTGGTCAATACACGTGCAGTGTTTATAAATTAAACGATTAATATTCGACAGTCATACCTGTCAATTTATTTATTTATCAACATCTACATAGGAATTTATGAGGAGAATGTTCGAATTTCCAATTTTCCATCTATAAGGAAACAAGCTGTCATTTCTTACTTCGTTCCATTATTCCACAAGTTGACCTTTGTGAAGTAAGTTTGAGTAGTGGTCAATGCACGTGCAGTGTTTATAAATTAAACGATTAATATTCGACAGTCATACCTGTCAATTCATCATTATCTACATAGGAATTTAGGAATCGCAAGTGACGTGCAATATCTTTAGTAGCAGACATTAGTACCGGAATTCCATATTTTAAGACTTTTCTTTGAGATAGGTCTGCATGACGGTCTCTTACTCTTGATTACTTTAAGGTGATTAAATTATGGACTAACCAGTCTAGTTAGCTTGGAAAGAATTGTGCTTGAAGTACCGGAATTCCATATTTTAAGACTTTTCTTTGAGATAGGCCTGCATGACGGTCTCTTACTCTTGATTACTTTAAGGTGATTAAATTATGGACTAACCAGTCTAGTTAGCTTGGAAAGAATTGTGCTTGCCCATATTGTGGATTTGATTCCGACCAGGGCAGGGGTGAAATTTATCCTAAACAGACAAGGTTAATTCATGGCTTTCTCTTATCCCCTCCTCCATCTCTTCGATTTCGGGACACTAAGAATAATAAAGGTACCACGTAATCGTATCCATTCGGTCACCCTCCCAGGTACCACCTTCTTATATTATAGTGCTATTTAGGGGGTATCTACACAATCACATATCTACTACTTACTCTTCGTCAGCTAAATAAATGACGTTAGACACTCATTGAGTTCCTGGATTAAGAATCAGCACATTTTCTTTGCAAGCAGAGTTCCTCAGATGACTTGCAAGTCCAGCTCCCGATTTGCACAGTTTTTGACAGTTAGGACAGACTAGAGTAGAACCTTCGTAAGTTGGAAGCTGTAATAACTGTTGTAGAGTGGATTCGTCAAAGGTAGGAAGTTGTTGCTGTTGTTGACTTTGTAGTTGTTGATGCTCTTGTTGGTACTGTTCTTGCTGTTGTTGATACTGTTGCTGTTGTTGATTTTGTTGCTGTGACTCCTGAACTATTGGTTGACATACATACATTTTTGCATACTGTTGCTGTTGTTGATACTGTTGATACTCTTGCTGTTGTTGATTTTGTTGCTGTGACTCCTGAACTATTGGTTGACATACATACATTTTTGCATGCGTACAGACTATAAGCAATATTTCGATCACCTGATGAGAGGAGAAGAGTAGGCCAGCTCCTGAAAGAAGAACAGGAAGTAGACCAGCTTTTAGTATGACTGGGAGGATACCAGCCTAAATTTTCCTTGCTATATATATAGCAAAGGTTGAGTGTGAGAGAAATAACGGAGATCTTAGATCCCTTTTGCCCAAAGATATACTCTAGTTAATATTATTGGACTTTGATAGGAGAATTAATTACAATACTTTGACAAAGTATTCTAATTAATTCTCCAGTTATAATGCTACTTGGCAAAGAATCCCGTTTGGAAAATATTGGACTTTGAATTAAGATTGACCAATCAGATTGTTCGTTTATTGGATTAGGTTTAATTTCAAAGAATGTCCCCAGGTATAAGAGTCTGATGTAACCCAAAGATAGCTAGCCAAAGTGTCTAGCTGTCCAGGGAATTCCCAATCTTATGAACCAGTTATTCTGTATGTTAACTACAATCATACAATGCCAATGTTGTAAATAGTGTAGATATTACTCACACAATCGAACTCGCGACTTAGCGCTTAAAAGGAAGACCTTCCAAGCTAACTAAGCTGGCAGTCTGAAATTTAATGTCAAAATGACTTGATTTCGAGCCTCTTTTAATTGTGAATTTACAAGGAATTACCCACATAATATTAGTATGTACCTACCTACCTACCCATGTACCAAGCATGATGGATATCCTGTGCATATTTTCATTTGTATTTAGATCCCGCAGGAAAGCAGAAAACTATTTTCCCGTCGGACCAAAGTTTATTAATTGAAATTCCAAACACATTGCCATGCTTACGAAAAGGGAGAAGAAGAAGAAGAAGAAGGAGGGGGAGGAGAAAAAGAAGAAGGAGGAAGAGAAGAAGAAGAAGGAGGAGGAGGAGAAAGAAAAGGAAAGGGGAGAGAGAGTTCTATATTGGAAAATGGGGTAAGTACACCTTTCTGCAAGAACATACCAGTGGCGGCTTTGATTAAATTAAATATTTTCTAGACTTCCACACCGGACAGGGTTTAATTCCTGGCAGAGTCGAAGTTTTTTCAACTCAGTGATTGGAGTTTGGGTGCACTCAGCATCGTGAGGACAAATGAGTAGCTACTTGAATCGATTAGCGACCAGTGATTAGGACTAAAGTATAAAATTTTATAAATTTAATGACAGATAAAGGAGGCTCAGAGTATCTAGATAACACTTAGAATTTCAATTTTCACTTTATTAGCTTCATTTATTCTGGTTGGGGGACTAACAGGGAGGATACCAGCCTGAAATTTCCTTGCTGAAGACAAGTGTTGGCTCGTAAAAGTTTTGTAGGTAAAACCTTACCTAGTACTTCCATTTTCAACATATAGGGGATTCAACATATATGTTGATAAGAGACGAATAGGGGAACAAATCATGTTGAAATCATAATCGGAATAAATCACATCCGCTGCACCGGAAACAAACAAAGATAACGAGATGGGTACCTAAAATCGATCAAAGAGAAAATCGATCTCACATAGGTACTTAACTAGGCAGGTAAGCTTTTACTCATTTTCTCTTGCATACTTATACCAAAATACAAGAATATGCAAATGATTAATGATCAGCTACAGCCACCTAGTACTTCCATTTTCAACGGGGGGGATTCAACATATATGTTGATAGGAGACGAATAGGAGAATAAATCATGTTGAAATCATAATCGGAATAAAATTAATCACATCCGCTGCACCGGAAATAAACAAAGATAACGAGATGACGTTCAGATTTATCTCATGTGTAAACTGGGTCCTAAATTATGCTTTCAAAAGTTGTGATAAAATAAGGTCCTAATTATCAGGGTCTTATTCAGTACCTCTGTGGCCGAGTGGTTAACACTGACTCTCAACCTGCAGGTGCTAGATTCCCCTTCATATCTCTTCATGAGCACACCATTCACAATGTTACAAAGGCTGCATCGTTACGAAACGCAATGCTTTGTTCCAGTAATCTAGTTTGGAGTAGCAAACAAAACAGTATTTACCTCCAAGCTTTCTCATCTAGCTTCCAAGAATCAATGAAGTTCATTGACTGATAGTAAACTTATCACGTGCCAGGCTAGTAAGCTTGGTTGGTAGCGCGTCTGTCTTGTAAGCGCTAGGTCGCGGGTTCGATTCCCGTCCGGCGCGGGTTTTATTCTGAACAGATCATGTTCGTTCCCGAACGACTGGCTTTTTCCTATCCTATCTTCCTTCTCTCTTCGATTTCAGGACGATAAGAGCTTAGCAGTTACAGTTCCCTCGGTCAAACCTCCTTAAAATAATAATAATAAATAAAGATTACGTGTCGTCATAAGGGCATAACTCTCGGGAGGTGCGAAAGGCGAAGTTCTGTAACGTAGTCCTGCGTGTTCCCAAAAAATGACACGAAATCAGGCCTGGCGTCGATTAGTTTTCAATAACTTGACTGATCAAGCACGAGACATATAACTGATCAAGTAGACTACATAACACCAGATAAATCATCCCTGTAAGTTCCTACTTTGATGGAGGGAACTGTAACTGCTAAAGTCTTATCGTCCCGAAAGTGAAGAAAAAAGGAAGACAGGATAGGAGAAAGCCAACCGTTCTGAGAGCGAACCTTTTCTGTTCAGGATAAAATCTGCCGCGGGCGGGAATTAAACCAGCGACCTAGCGCTTGCAAATCAGGCGCTCTACCCTCTAAGTTAACTAGGCTGGCTGGTAGCACATTGAATACACCAATGCCCCATGGATCACTGAAGGCAGTATAAACAGGGTATATTCTATTCTATTCTATATTTCTCAAACGGAATATACATGACTATCGACTAACTTCCAAATTATCTCCCAGTAGTTAAAGGGACTCATGAAAAGCGAGAAAAGTCGACTTACAAATAAAGGGAATTATTATCACACAGATAGCTCTCGCCTTATGTTTTATCTTAGCAGGTTATCTTGCTATTAGCTAATGTAGACAAGACAAGAAAATATACGTTGGTCTGAAAAAACGCCCGTGGTGCTTTTTTGTGAAAAAAAAATTCGAATTGAAAATGGTGCATTGTGTGCAATTTCATTGTCTCTCAATTGAATTTTAGGGAAAGTTCAAATTTTTGTACCGAACTAACAGGGGTCTTTTTTCGATGTGGTGCTTTTTTGTGGAAAAAAAAAATCGAATTGAAAATAGTGCATTGTGTGCAATTTCATTGTCTCTCAATTGAATTTTAGGGAAAGTTCAAATTTTTGTACCGAACTAACAGGGGTCTTTTTTTCGAAAAGTTTATCACGGTATCTGGTTTTGTTTGTCTTCTAATATTCTTCTCAATTATGTATTTAACACGGTATCATCGGCATTTTTACAATTAGGAAGTTGACCTTTTTTTTCTCACAATACAACCGGAAAAACTGACCTCGCTTTGTAACGGTCGGGGGAAAACGGCATTTTACCAATACTACTGAGAATTTTTTGACCTCTTCGACCACCCTCCCTACTTCTGTCGCACAACTGAAAGAGGACACCTGCTAGCAACTGAAAATTGCCTCAATCAGGACCCCAGGGAATTTCATTTAGAGTTTTCATAGTAAAATGTCCACACTCAAACTGCCCGATTTGGATCCGACTCGGGACTTCGAATTGAAAATAGTGCATTGTGTGCAATTTCACTGTCTCTCAATTGAATTTTAGGGAAAGTTCAAATTTTTGTACCGAACTAACAGGGGTCTTTTTTCGAAAAGTTTATCACGGTATCTGGTTTTGTTTGTCTTCTAATATTCTTCTCAATTATGTATTTAACACGGTATCATCGGCATTTTTACAATACCCTTATTTATCCAGGAAGTTGACCGTTTTTTTCACAATACAACCGGAAAAACTGACCTCGCTTTGTAACGGTCGGGGGAAAACGGCATTTTACCAATAATACTGAGAATTTTTTGACCTCTTCGACCCCCCCCATACTTCTGTCGCACAACTGAAAGAGGACACCTGCTAGCAACTGAAAATTGCCTCAATCAGGACCCTAGGGAATTTCATTTAGAGTTTTCATAGTAAAATGTCCACACTCAAACTGCCCGATTTGGATCCGACTCGGGACAAACAAATCCCGCCGTTCGCCAAAAAACCATTCCGGAGGAAGTTATTAGAAAATGCCATGTGCGTTTGGCGAAATGTCACCGTAGAGCCGTTGATAGCGGGACTTGGCGTTTGCGATCGGATCAACGGAATCGCGATTCAGAATCTGAATCTGGACAAGGCTTGTCGGAACAATTTGCATTATGGAGCCGAAATTTGTTCAGCCATTATGAAAGGTAAGTTGTTGTTGGTGTTTGTTTGTTTTTTTTTTTTTTTTTTTTTTTTTTTTTTTTTCCTTCCAAATCAAACGGAGAAATTCCGAAGTGCGAAGAGAGAGGAGGACCAGGATAGGATAAAGTCAGCCGTCCTGAGCGAGAACCTTATCTGTTAAGATAAAGGCTGCGTCCCGAGTGGCAATCTGAGAATAGAACCAGGCTAAACATGATTCTTAATATCGCGATCACGGACATCACAGTAGTAAGTTCCCGTTTTGAAAATCGTTATTTTTCTCAGCCCAAATTTCTGGAGTTATACAAAAATAGCCCACGGGTTTGAAATCTAACTTTTCTTCTCGAACTAGGAATAACTAGGCTCTTTTCTTTTAGTGTTATTTTTGTTCCGGGAAACTTTGGGAAATGGAATTAGTTACTTTTCCAAAAATGTCTTCTCTTTTTTGTTACCTTTTTGCTCTTCTCCTTACTATTCTAGGGCCCATAACCTGAATAAATTACAAAGAGCACCAGAAGAAACCACAGGCCTCTTCTGGTGGCGCGAAATGGTCAGATCTGGTCCAACTTCTTCCTCTCTCTACCTCTTCCTCCTCTCCTTCCTGCTTCTATTCATCGGAGCCTACACCGATCGGGACAAGCCGTCGAAAGACCTGTCATTATGGTTTGTGACTATTTTTAGCTCTGTTCTTTTATTATTATTCTTTGTCCTGTATCATATGATTATTATAATGACGGGGATTTACCCTCCATTTGGCCGACTAGCTACCTTAATGGCCTTGCCTCATAACCTCACGCAGCCTAAGTTGGGATGGTATCAAAGCTTAGTAGCAGGCATTTGTTCAGAAGGTCACCCATCCGGGTATTAGACACTACCTGCCCAAATGTTGCTTACTTCAATGAAAGCGCTTGGGAAAGTGATGCATGTCAAACGTTTCTATCGCTCAGCGCTAGTTAGTTAGAATATTTAAATTTATCAGTTTCCTTTTTTTTTTGCATCTTTGTTATAGGTGGCCATTCATTAGGGATACATTTGCCATGAGTTTGGGTCTCATTCTGAGCTCCTATTTCTTTACCGAGATACCCTCTTGTAAACAACGGAATAATTGGGTTCTGTGTTTCCTGGATTGCTTGTAAGGGAAATGAGTAAACAAAGATATGTATTTAAGGATAGGCACACAATCCTTAATCTTGGATGTATTAAGATGTTAGGTGGATTACATTTTCACACGTAGGAAATAACTCTTTACGGTAGATTAATAAAGTTATCTCGAGGTTTGCATTTATTAGGTCATAAATTCGAGTAAAAAAATTGGGGAAATTTAAAAAAAAAACGTTAAAAAAAATTTAAAAAAAAAAAAAAAAAAAAAAAAAAACAAAGATCAGTTTGATAAGTGAAAGAGTAAAAAAAGATCTATGTTCAAACTGGATCCTCAGGTCACATGTCCAAATATCAATAACACTCGACGTTGCTTTAACTTTAGTGTTTCGTTTCGTTTTGGTGCATAAAACGTATGTACCTAAGCGGAATAAACTTGAAATCTTGAATGAAGCAATATCAAAATTAATTAGATCATTTTTGTATGAATGCCTGGGAACTGTTTTGATTATGCAATGTGCGTTACAAAGTAGGAATAAATCGAGCCAGCGCACCCTTCATGGGACTATTTTTTGTATGAACGCCTGAAAACTATTTTATTATGCAATGTGCTTAACACAAATGTAAAAATGTAGATAGTGGATGTGCCAAGATCACCGTAATAATTTTATTGTCCAATCTTCTGAAATGTGCCTCAGGGCACTGGATCGTATTCTACATGGCTATCTTCGCCTACATCAGCGCCATTACATCCACCGAGGACCGTACATTTCGGATAGGTCTGGTTAGCACCACAAGTTCGGTGTTCAACCTACTGGGATCGGCCATTTCTGGAGTCATCGTTCGGAACTTTGGCTACATTGGGACATTTTCTGTGGTGAGTTTTGTTTTCCTATGTATTGTGTGTCCTTTTGTGAAAACCTGCCTAAGTACCTGGGTACTTAGGCCAGCCACTCACTATTAGGTAGATTTGATAGAGGAAGTTCTACCTGATAGTGTGTGTCCTCATCAGGTATCAGATAGACCTGCCATTTTTCTAAATCCTAAATTTGTCCAAAATTCAAATAGGTACCAAGTTAAACAACAATTGTCGATATGAGAGGACCTTATTGTTAAAGTCTCAGCTTAGACAAAAGAATCTGAGTGAGGTCTACAGTTCACAGAACCACTAGTTCTACCTGATCAGGTGTACCTGTCAGGTCTACCTGATAGTGAATAGCTGGCCTTACTCATGTTTTTTTTTTTTTTTTGTCCTAGGTAGGATAGGAACATATTGTTACAAATAGGATAGTTGATATTCCTACTATTCGATATGAGTCCAATGATAATGATCAAGCAGAGAAAGTTGATAAAGAAAAGAAGTCCATCTATGAGCCATGTATTGAGTATTTGAAGGAGAAGTATAGTGAAAAATATCCCAACAGAAAGTATGAGGTCATCGGTATCTGGTTTGGATCAAGAGGAACCATTTCAAAGTTCACTCTCGATGTAGGTATTTGACTCATTCAATATTCAGAGAAAACACGTCCAAGAATTATCCGAAACAATTATCAAACAGTCGTTACATATTCTTCACAATCGTATTAGGTATACTGGGTACAGTAGGTAATTGAAATATCATCTCCAGCTTAGTTGGTATCGCGTCTGCCTTGTAAGCGCTTGGCCGCGGGTTCGATTCCCGCCCAGGGCGGATTCAGGATGAACTGATAAGGTTCGTTCTCGGAACGGCTGGCTTTCTCCTATCCTGTCTTCCTTCTCTCTTCACTTTCGAGACGGTAAGACTTTCGCCATCAAAATCTGGTATGCACATCACATGACTTTCTAACTTTCTATCAGATTACAGTACTGAGAAAGAGCGACTTTACTTACTTACCCACAGCTTAGAAGATCAATTTTTTGAAAAACGAAATTTTAAGGAAAGTAAAGAAAACGATGTTATACTAAGAGAACAAAAACTAAATCACAATCACATATTAGAGAGTCTATCCAATACAACTGTCGAGTCGAAATTCGTATGTAGGTGTCTTTGAAGCAATAGGATCATGGCGATAAGAAGATAAAGATAACAGCTCTACTTTTTTGAGCATCTAGGTACCGTCGAGTCGAAATTCGTATGTAGGTGTCTTTGAAGCAATAGGATCATGGTGATAAGAAGATAAAGATAACAGCTCTACTTTTTTGAGCATCTAGGTACCCACTCAAGTAGGTACCTATATTTTTTCAATTCTCCATTGTACATACATAGGTACCTAAAAATTATCAACTTATAATAGCATCACGGCCTCACAAGATGATCAGATAACTGAAATTCAGAAATAACTATCGAGTCGAGATTCGTATGTAGGTGTCTTTGAAGCAATAGGATCATGGCGATAAGAAGATAAAGATAACAGCTCTACTTTTTTGAGCATCTAGGTACTCACTCGAGTAGGTACCTATATTTTTTCAAATCTCCATTGTACATAGGTACCTAAAAATTATCAACTTATAATAGCATCACGGCCTCACAAGATGATCAGATAACTGAAATTCAGTCCTATCAGGGTCGCAGGTTTAAATGGCAGATACGTCTATTTTAATGGATAGGAGCCACTCCCTACTGTATATTCTAACATTCTAACTGTCAATGACTACTGTGTTTCATAGGATAAGGAAAGTACAGGGTCACATGTACTTTATGGGTTCAATAACAAGACAATAGAAGCGGCGTTTAAATGGCAGATACGTCTATTTTAATGGATAGGAGCCACTCCCTACTGTATATTCTAACATTCTAACCTGTCAATGACTACTGTGTTTCATAGGATAAGGAAAGTACAGGGTCACATGTACTTTATGGGTTCAATAACAAGACAATAGAAGCGGCGGCTTCTGAAGTTCATAAGAACCCTGTATAACACACTACCCTATACATATCCCTATAATTATAGCCGTGTAATACCTCGCCACAGTGTATTATGTGTAGTTCCCTGGTGTTTTTATATCCCTGCAATTTTCTAACATATAAAAGGCGGGTAATGTTAGGGATACTCCATTTGGCTGGGGGGAACTTATAGCAGCCCTTCTCAAACTTCTGCCACGGACCAGATGTGTTTCAAACTTCATGTAGACCGTAAAAAGTATATCGCGCGTCGCTAAAGGTCCGTCGAGTTTTGTACTTCGATTGGTTTGTTCATAAATACGGGTGTTAGTATCAGCTCCCATGACATTGTGTCTTAAGGTATGTCCACACGTATAGTCGACCGGCCATCGATCGATGTCGACTGAACCGTCCACGAGATGTGTTTCAAACTTCATGTAGACCGTAAAAAGTATATCGCCCGTCGGTAAAGATCCGTCGAGTTTTGTACTTCGATTGGTTTGTTCATAAATACGGGTGCTAGTATCAGCTCCCATGACATTGTGTCTTAAGGTATGTCCACACGTATAGTCGACCGGCCATCGATCGATGTCGACTGAACCATCCACACTGCCTCCACGACATAGATCAACCTCGTCGATCGATGTCAACCGACGGCTGATCGACTGTGTTTGGACACACCATTTAGAGTCTTAGTGTGCGTCCAGAACGAGGACCACTGACGCTAACCTAGTGGGGGTCAATGCCCGCTGAGTCCATCGACCCTCTTACCAATGTATCCATACTGTCCACAGCGGAGCCTGTAACCTCCTGCTTGTTTACATGAAAATTTCGAGTTTCGAATGTTATCAAAATTTACACAAAACCATCGACCCTGGCAGAAGAAATACTCAGCTCAATAGATCAGTTGCGCTTACTTGGGTGATGTTTCAAAGTTATAGAACAGGAAAAAAAGGACCAACGGAATTTTTCTTTTTCTCCTACGACTTCTAGATACCGAGATAAATCAATATAAAAAAATACCGGTAAATCGTGAAGTTTGACGTCACGGCATACGCTCCCGTAGGCGATGACGTCGTAATTCATTCTGCGCAAGCGTTTCTGCGCATTTTGACGTGAAATCTCACGTCACAACTCTTTGAACTTTTCCATTAAAACGGCAATTAAAAATTTAATTTTCGACTTTTTAAAGTTACTTTTTCGGAGTGTTGACCTCAGATTCGGATTTTTCACTACTTTTTACGTAGGAATCAACCATTTATTAATAATTTTTACCCATTTGCAACTGCTCCATTTCTTCATTTTTAGTGAGGGTCGGTGGTCGGTGGTATGGTCGGTGCTTTGGTTAATGCTCCAATGAGGCCGCTTATATTCATTAGCATCGTTTGTTTATTTTCTACTCTTAAGTCGTGGCTATGCTAGGTTCCAATGTCGGGGCTCCCATGTGGACGCCTACTTAGCTCAAGCTGCCCAGGGACCGTACAGAAAAGCTTGGAGGGCGACTATTTGAGAACGGCTGAGCTATAGCTTCAGATTTTCAGATTATTATCGAATGTAAAAAAAATCCCCCAGATTAGTTTTTCTGTTAGCTCAAGCACCCATTGTGGACATTGGCTGGTCGTTATTTTCATTAACAGAGTTTTTTATTAGTGGATCCCCGAGAATTTTATGGGTCCATGGCTTCATTATCATTGGTAGCATAATGTTATTGTTAAAGTATGTGTTGTGTCGGTACGACTCATATGTAAAGGTAGCATTTGATTATTTTATGAGAAAAAGAGAAGAGAGAAAGGAGAAGATTCATTGGGATCAGACGATTTTTTTGGGGAGGGAGGGGGGAGGAGTAGATTCATAGGGATCAGACGGTGTTTTCTTTGGGCGGAGGGGTGGTGCGATCTGCCACGTTGAGGAATATTGCGGTTCCTTTGAACTTTTGTGAACAAATATTGTCCTGTGGGTGAGTACATAATACCAGCATCAGGTAATAGATAACTAACGGTCCCTGGGTGGTCACCCTTACTGCTTTACTAGATAATTAATTAAATATTATCTATTTACTTAGGTATGTAGGTATCTCTCTCTCTTTCTTTTTTTTTGAAAGATGTTTGATAGGGGGAACTGTACTGCTAAGGTTTTATCGTTCTAAAAGCAAAGAAAGAAGGGAGACAGGATAGGAGAAAGACAGCCTTTCCGAAATTGCCAGTATGCACTCTTCAGCTACTGGCAGGGTTTTTTTTTTTTAAGAGATTGTGCTTGCCCATATTGTGGATTTGATTCCGACCAGGGCAGGGGTGAAATTTATCCCAAACAGACAAGGTTAATTCATGGCTTTCTCCTATCCCGTCCTCCATCTCTTCGATTTCGGGACACTAAGAATAATAAAGGTACCACGTAATCGTATCCATTCGGTCACCCTCCCAGGTACCACCTTTAACTTTCTTTCTCGAACTAGGAATAACTAGGCTCTTTCTTTAGGTGTATTTTTGTTCCGGGAAACTTTGGGAAATGGAATTAGTTACTTTCCAAAATGTCTTCTCTTTTTTGTCTACACCTTTTTGTCTTCTCTACTATTCTAGGCCATAACCTGAATAAATACAAAGAGCACCAGAAGAACAGTCAGGCTCTGGTGGCGGAAATGCAGATCTGGTCCAACTTCTTCCTCTACCTCTTCCCTCCTCTCCTGCTTCTATTCATCGGAGCCTACACCGATCGGACAAGCCGTCGAAAGACCTTCATTATGGTTTGTGACTATTTTTAGCTCTTTCTTTTATTATTATTCTTTGTCCTGTATCACATTATTATTATAATGACGGGATTTTACCCTCCATTTGGCCGACTAGCTACTTAATGGCCTCCTCATAACCTCACGCAGCCTAAGTGGAGATGGGAAAAGCTAGTAGCAGGCATTTGTTCAGAAGGTCACCCATCCGGGTATTTGTCCTGTATCACATTATTATTATAATGACGGGATTTTACCCTCCATTTGGCCGACTAGCTACTTAATGGCCTCCTCATAACCTCACGCAGCCTAAGTGGAGATGGGAAAAGCTAGTAGCAGGCATTTGTTCAGAAGGTCACCCATCCGGGTATTAAACACGCCCAATGTTGCTTATCTTCAATGAAACTTTGGAAAGTGATGCATTCAACTTTCTATCGCTGCAGGGTTTAGTTTAGAATATTAAATTTATCAGTTTTTTTTTTTTTTGCATCTTTGTTATAGGTGCCATTCATAGGATACATTGCCATGAGTTTGGGTCTCATTCTGAGCTCCTATTTCTTTACCGAGATACCTCTTGCATTCAACTTTCTATCGCTACAGGGTTTAGTTTAGAATATTAAATTTATCAGTTTTCTTTGTATCTTTGTTATAGGTGCCATTCATAGGATACATTGCCATGAGTTTGGGTCTCATTCTGAGCTCCTATTTCTTTACCGAGATACCTCTTGTATACAACGGAATAATTGGTTCTGTGTTTCCTGGATTGTTTGGTAAGTGAAATGAGTAAACAAAGATATGTATTTAAGATAGGCACAATCTTATCTTGGATGTATTAAGATAGTTAGGTGGATTATTTTCACACGTAGGAAATAACTCTTACGGTATTACTTGTACTACAGCTTAACTAAATACAAAAAAGCCCATTCCGAGGCTTATGTGTAGGGGCAAACAGTCCGGAAGGTCGGACTATGCTTATTCGAATGAGGTGGACTCCGAAAATTCGGAGCATCCACTAACTTCACCACCATCGCCACCCCGGCACATCACTGTTTGTAATCTTGCCCCTCACCAACCTCAGTGGTGTAGTGGTTAGCGCGGTGGACTTCGGATCTGGAGGTTGGTGGTTCGAGTCCAAGTCAAGCCATAAAATTAGCGTAGTGCATTAAGCAGGGAACGACATTTGTGACAAGCATTTATGCTTAACACAATTAAAATTCCTTCCTTTTTTTTAATCTTGCCCCTCTCCCTCAATAAAATCCTGGATACGGCCTTGCTCCCACAGTATACCCTGTATCCTGGTTTTCAATTTACTCCTTTTTATCCCATTCTCCTGCTCTCAATCCTCCTCGCCTGTTCATAACTCCCTACTTTTTGTTTTTCCTGCGATGGACGCTGTGAGAATGCTAATTCAACGGGGGGTCAACTGAAGGTTTTTTTTTTTTGAAAAGGCAGGGAGGGGGTCTTTTCTTATGTTCTTTAATTTCCTTCTTTTCTCGGTACCTATGTAAGCTCATAAATTATCAAACTTTCCACACATCCTTCTCTTCCTTCCAAAGTCTTAACAACTAATTTCATTCTTTAAATATTTATTCCTCGTCTTCTCCGAACTTTCTTTAGAACTATTGATCCTCCATCACGATTTCAAGGAAGGAGGAGAGCTTTTAAAGTCTTACCTGTATGTAACTTCCGTCCAACGTTGCCAATTCGTCTTATCAGTTCAGATTCAATGTTCATGTGAATGTCTTCCAGCTCGACTTTCAGTTCGACCTTCCCATGTTCAATGTCATACTCTATATCTTTCAACGTTTTCACTATAAGCTCCTTGTCTTGCTCATCTATGATGTTACGCTCCCCTAGCATAGTCACATGAGCTATGGATCCTGCTATGTCTTCACGATAGAGGACTTCGTCCACACTGATGGATTCGTTGAATTGTTGCAGAAATTCGTTCATGGATTGTTGAAAGCATCCGGTCCACAGTTGTTTGAGTTCTTTGGGTTTGTCTGGCGTGTCTTGTTCGCCTTCTTCGTTGTCTTCTGGTATATCAAGCATCATTGTGATGGTTTCTTAATAGTTTCTGGAATCTCAATTATGATCCTTTGAGTTCTACATTAGCTGAAAAGAATAAAATTATGGGCAAGTCAAAATCTTTAACTACAGTTACGAGTACTTTCGAAGCAGCTGAAATTTTCACTCCACCTACTGACATTATCATATTTGTGGACTTTAGGTACAGGACGACGAAAGTTACAGACAACTGACATGACAAAATGACAACATTTTATCATGTTAAAACCTTCTTCAAAGTACTTACATTTACACACAATGTAACTCTCAGAAATTAGTTTCTGGTATCTCAATTATGATCCTTTGAGTTCTACAACAGCTGAAAAGAATAAAATTATAGGCAAGTCAAAATCTTTAACTACAGTTACGAGTACTTTCGAAGCAGCGGAAATTTTCACTCCACCTACTGACATTATCATATTTGTGGACTTTAGGTACAGGACGACGAAAGTTACAGACAACTGACATGACAAAATGACATTTTATCATGTTAAAACCTTCTTCAAAGTACCTACTTACATTTACACACAATGTAACTCTCAGAAATCTCAGAATGCTTGAAAAAATTCTTATTTGTCAAACTGCACTCTCTCACTACGTCATTACAATATGAAGTCTGGACATTGACTCTGTTGTCTATAAGAACAGTGTGTCTATTATGAAAATGGTCTTATCAGCCGATGACCTGAGTGCAAATGTTCTTTATAATTGGTGGTGGAAAAATTCCACCTAGGTGGAAAAATTAACCATATTATTAGTTGTCTTTCTTAATTTTTGTGTTGTTCGAAGACCATGATTTTTTTTTGTAAAGAATTTTACGAATTTTTTGAAGCTAAGGGTATACCGACAATAAAATTGACTTAATACTCTTGATAGCCAATGCACATTAGGTACCTAAAATCGATCAAAGAGAAAATCGATCTCACATAGGTACTTAACTAGGCAGGTAAGCTTTTACTCATTTTCTCTTGCATATTTTGTTTTCGGCCCAAAATTCGAAGAAGAGGAAGAAGAAGAAGAAGAAGAAGAAGAAGAAGAAGAAGAGGAGAAAGAAGAAACAACTTTAATGGTAGGTAGCTCAGCGTGCTCAGCGCAAGAAGTACAAGAAGACAAGAACTCAAAATAGCTTCGAGCAAAACTTGAACCGTTTTCATAATTCTTCCTTCCTTGTTTGCGTCTTCCTGCCTCCAAATTTTGTTCTTCACCGCTGAAAAACATATTTAAGTTTTGTACTTCTTCTTCTTCTCCTCCTCCTCCTCCTCCTTTATCTCTCCTTCGTTCCTTCCTCTCCCTCACTCCGGAAAAACACAATTTTCCTGTCAAAAACACGAAAATATTTCCGGAGGAGGAGGAGGAGGAGGAGGAGGAAGAAGAAGAAGAAGAAGAAGAGGACGAAGGAGGAGGAAGAAGAAGAGGAGAAAGAAGAAACAACTTTAATGGTAGGTAGCTCAGCCTGCTCAGCGCAAGAAGTACAAGAAGACAAGAACTCATAATAGCTTCGAGCAAAACTTGAACCGTTTTCATAATTCTTCCTTCCTTGTTTGCGTCTTCCTGCCTCCAAATTTGGTTCTTCACCGCTGAAAAACATATTTAAGTTTTGTACTTCTTTTTTCTCCTCCTTTATCTCTCCTTCCTCCCTCTCCCTCACTCCGGAAAAACACAATTTTCCTGTCAAAAACACGAAAATATTTCCAACATGAGAACTCTGTCTTCCCCTGTTTCTTCCCCCTCTTGTTTCCCTTCTCCTCTCCCCTTCTCTTCGTTCCTTCTTTCGTATTTGAGCCGTCAGCAACTAAAATGTTGAAAAATACCGTTATCAGCTACTCTTTGTATGATAAACGTATAACATTCGTACATCTATACGAAAAACATACGTATGCTCATATGTACGTGAAACGGAATATAAGTATAAAATTACGTACAACAGAGGTATTAGAGCTACGAGTTCAACATACCTGATGTAGACGTAGATACCACCGATATGGAAAATGCCCAAACCTCTTTTTTACCAATGTTATTTTTAGAGCTACGAGTTCAACATACCTGATGTAGACGTAGATACCACCGATATGGAAAATGCCCAAACCTCTTTTTTACCAATGTTATTTTGTATACGAAAAACATACGTATGCTCATACATACCTATGTACGTGAAACGGAATATAAGTATAAAATTACGTACAAGAGAGGTATTAGAGCTACGAGTTTAACATACCTGATGTAGACGTAGATACCACCGATATGGAAAATGCCCAAACCTCTTTTTTACCAATGTTATTTTGATCAGAATTCGGCTATACGAAAAACATACGTATGCTCATATCTACGAGAAACGGAATATTTAGTATAAAATTACGTACAACAGAGGTATTAGAGCTACGAGCTTAACATACCTGATGTAGACGTAGATACCACCGATATGGAAAATGCCCAAACCTCTTTTTTACCAATGTTATTTTGATCAGAATTCGGTAGGTATATGAATATTATAATGTCCTTTTTCGAAGACATTTTTTGTGCCTAAAGGTGTATCAAAAGTCCATCTCGTTTCATGTAAATCGAATAAAAATGTCGAAAAACCTCAAAGCTCTGTTTCATGTTAATATCTATCCTGTCTTTCTTCTCTCTTCCCTCTATCAAACTTAAAAAAAAAAGATATTAATACCTACCTATGTGTAGGTGTAGGACGTAGGCAGGTAGAGCCCGGACGTCTGCGCCTCCCGGCATGTTTGATATAACAGGTAATCCAATTTCTCCAAGCTCCGTGGTTAACCTTGGCTGAATGGTTAACACTCTGAATGTTACATATTCTTCACAATCATATCTATTCAGTTAGCAAATGACAAGAGTGACAAGAAATCTACGTGATTAGTAAGAAAATCCTATTGAAGACAAATATCCTATGATGATTAATTGGTATTCTGTGCTTTTATTTGGCAACCAGCCAGAGGCTGGCAGATTGTTTATGTGTTTTTGAAAAATATATAATCTCTTCTTCTGTAGTGTTGACCCACAGGTCCCATGTATCAAAATGTTTCCTTAAAACAAGAGACAAACTTTTTAATACTTGGAAATTTTTCATTAAACAAATATCAAAATTTCACTCAGAGGCTCCTCTTTCCCACTCGAGTAGGTACCTATATTTTTTCAAATCTCCATTGTACATACATAGGTACCTAAAAATTATCAACTTATAATAGCATCACGGCCTCACAAGATGATCAGATAACTGAAATTCAGTCCTATCAGGGTCTTATTCAGTACCTCTGTGGCCGAGTGGTTAACACTGACTCTCAACCTGCAGGTGCTAGATTCCCATTTCATATCTCTTCATGAGCACACCATTCACAATGTTACAAAGGCTGCATCGTTACGAAACGCAATGCTTTGTTCCAGTAATCTAGTTTATTATAATGTCCTTTTTCGAAGACATTTTTTGTGCCTAAAGGTGTATCAAAAGCCCATCTCGTTTCATGTAAATCGAATGAAAATGTCGAAAAACCTCAAAGCTCTGTTTCATGTTAATATCTATCCTGTCTTTCTTCTCTCTTCCCTCTATCAAACTTAAAAAAAAGATATTAATACCTACCTATGTGTAGGTGTAGGACGTAGGCAGGTAGAGCCCGGACGTCTGCGCCTCCCGGCATGTTTGATCAGTTTTTTGTTCACCCTGTGATTCAATTCCAGGTTCTTCTCATCTACGTCAGTTGCTTTTTGTACGCCCTGTTCTGCATTCCCGAAGTCAACCGATCTAACGTCATCAGGGCTCGAAGTTCAACGCAGAAGGGCTCGGGTGTTGTCGTGTTTCTTCGGGAATTTTTTGACTCCGCCAATGTTCGCAACACGTTTGTGTTTCTGTTTCGTGGAGGTTCGTGCAAGGAGGATCCAAAAAGACGGACGAAGCTAATTCTGATCATGATCATAGTTGTTGTTCTAAATGGACCTTACCAGGGTAAGTATTTTTGTAACTTACGTGGTCTACCTACACCCCATTTTATGAATGAAAATTCTAGCTCTCAAATCAGACTGAAACGTTTTTTGAAACTTACCTACGTCGGTTAGGTACACCTCACACCCCATTTTATGAACAATTCGTAGCTGTAGATCTCATCTTTTTTTTTTTTTTTTTAAGATGTTTGACAGAGGGAACTGTAACTGCGTAACTGCTAGGGTCTTATCGTCCCGAAATCGAAGAGAGAAGGAAGACAGGATAGGAGGAAAGCCAGCCGTTCCGAGAACGAACATTATCCCATCAGGGTAAAATCCGCCCCGGGCGGGAATGGAACCCGCGGCCTAGCGCTTACAAGGCAGACGCGCCACCAACCAAGCTAACTAGGCTGGAGATCTCATCTTAAGTCAGACTGAAACAATGTTTGGCCAGTCAGAAGTTTGTTTGGAATTGATTCTTCAGTGCTACTGGAGAACCAGTATTTTATTCGTAAATAGGTATGACCTTCAGTAGTGCAGAGCTTTGGCTCATAAAGTGTGGACTTAAATTAAAACAATGGCGAACATCCTGATCCTGTTTGACTTCAGCAAGGCCTTCGACCTCGTCTTTTATAGAATATTACTGCAAAACCTGAGGACATTGGTCTTGAACAAAACCAACTAGGTTGGAATCCCAGGATGAAAGTTTCCTCAACAATTTTTGACCTAAAATACATTTTATTTATTTACTTACTTTAATACCTATTTTACAGGGGAGTTTACCGTGATGTACCTTTACACAAGGCTGGCGTTCCGATGGAATGAGTACAACTACAGCACGTTCTATACCGCCTACTACTTCACTGACTTTCTGGGTAAGTGAATATGTTGCGTACGAGTATAGTACCTAATCAAACAGCAGAAACTTGGACACTTGTTTACAGCAATTTGACTACACATTTAGAATAGAGCACGGGCCAGCTATTTTTTTTAAAGAGGTTTAACAGAGGGAACTGTAACTGCTATGGTCTTAATCGTCCCGAAATCGAAGAGAGAAGGAGACAGGATAGGAGAAGCCAGCCGTTCCGAGGACGAACATTATACCATCAGAATAAAATTCCGCCCCGAGCGGGAAATCGAACCGCGGCCTAGCGCCTACAAGCCAGACGCACTAACGGGCCAGCTATGATAGCACGTTGAATGCACCAGTTCCCAATGTATCACTGATGTTAAGCAGCTTTGCGATTGGTTGATAGTTGATATCAGGATGTTCACTTCGTTCGGTCAACAATCGGTTGGTGCTGACTTTTCCTGGCTCCTCTCAGGCTAAGTGACGTTTACGTGAGTAGCTTGTCGGCAAATGGAGGGTATAAAACCTCTGTCACAAAAGACTAAAGACGTTCCCTTTAGTCTTCAGTGCGTACGAATGTACTAAGGTCTTATCGTCCCGATAAGTCCACTCCGAACCCCATAAGCCCGACCCGACGATAAGACAAACCCAGTGACGTCAAACCTCTGAAAAATCCTCTATTCCAGGCAGCATGTTCAGTGTTTCCTACTTCACCAAATATTTGAAACTCAACGATTCTCTGGTTGGAGTAATCTCAGTTGTGTCAACGCTCTTCGGTGCTATCATATTCGCCTTCGCCAATACATCGTTCATCTTTTGTTTCGGTGAGTCCTCAAACACAAAACTTCGGTGAGTTCCCAAACGCAAAATTTCGGTGAGTTCTCAAACACATTATTTGTAGACTTTTAACCTTTGTAGGCATCAAAATATCTTAGCAGCAACGTAGCAGTAGCACGATGAATGCATCAGCTCCTGGTGGATCACTGAAGTTAAGGCTCCACTCAAGGTTATTGTGAGTAAGTGGAGTTGCTTGTCTCCGAATGGAAGGTAAAAACCTTTCGCTAAAGACCTTAGCAGTTACCTACCTATACATCAGTGACGTAAAACCCCTTTAAAAAATACAAATAGCTCTGTTGCTTTCTCCAAATCTTTGATCAAGGCCAACCAAGTTTTTGGCCCACAAAACAGAAATTTATTGAGACCTTTCGAGCTCCAGTTAAGGCAGATCGTTAGGTTGCTCCACTTCTGTTAACTAAACTCGACTACCTGTGTTATTCCAGGTGCTGTGGCTTCATTATTCAGTAATGCCTCATTCATCGCCATGAGAGCTATCATCAGTAAGTTAACCTCGGCGGAGGAGCTGGGTAAAGTCATGTCTGCCTTTATGCTGTTCGAGGCCATTGCCCCCATGATTTACAACCCCATCTACAACGCTGTATACACGGCAACACTGGATTTTATGCCGTCCACTTTTCTTCTCATGAGTCTGGTGCTGACGAGTCCGGCACTGTTTATATTCTTGTAAGTATATTCAGTGGCGTCTCCATGAAAGATGGGAAAGCATTTCTTCATTTTTAGTCCGTTCTTCCTTTATTAGCATATTTATAAAAAAAAAGATATAGTGGACGGGCTATTGTATTCGCTTCGGTGTCGTCTGTCACTCTGTCTGTCCCCATAGAAGGACTTATCCAAACCTGGTCGACCTCCCGGGTATTAAACACGCCCAATGTTGCTTATCTTCAATGAAACTTGGAAAGTGATGCATTCAACTTTCTATCGCCGCAGGGTTTAGTTTAGAATATTAAATTTATCAGTTTTTTTTTTGTATCTTTGTTATAGGTGCCATTCATAGGATACATTGCCATGAGTTTGGGTCTCATTCTGAGCTCCTATTTCTTTACCGAGATACTTGTAATAACTGTTGTAGAGTGGATTCGTCAAAGGTAGGAAGTTGTTGCTGTTGTTGACTTTGTTGTTGTTGATGCTCTTGTTGGTACTGTTCTTGCTGTTGACACTGTTGCTGTTGTTGATACTCTTGCTGTTGTTGGTTTTGTTGCTGTGACTCCTGAACTATTGGTTGACATACATACATTTTTGCATGCGTACAGACTATATATAAGCAATATTTCGGTCACCCTGTAATAACTGTTGTAGAGTGGATTCGTCAAAGGTAGGAAGTTGTTGCTGTTGTTGACTTTGTAGTTGTTGATGCTCTTGTTGGTACTGTTCTTGCTGTTGTTGATACTGTTGCTGTTGTTGATTTTGTTGCTGTGACTCCTGAACTATTGGTTGACATACATACATTTTTGCATGCGTACAGACTATATATAAGCAATATTTCGATCACCTGATGAGAGGAGAAGAGTAGGCCAGCTCCTGAAAAAAGAACAGGAAGTAGACCAGCTTTTAGTATGACTGGGAGGATACCAGCCTAAATTTTCCTTGCTATATATATAGCAAAGGTTGAGTGTGATACCTCTTGTATACAACGGAATAATTGGTTCTGTGTTTCCTGGATTGTTTGGTAAGTGAAATGAGTAAACAAAGATCAGTTTGGTACCTAAGTGAAAAGAGTAAAAAAAAGATCTACGTTCAAACCGGATCCTCAGGTCACATGTCCAAATATCAATAACACTCGACGTTGCTTTAACATTATAGTTTCGTTTCGTTTTGGATTTTGGTGCATAAAATGTAAGCGGAATAAACTTGAAATCTTGAATGAAGCAATATATCAAAATTAATTAGACCATTTTTGTATGAATGCCTGGAAACTGTTTTGATTATGCAATGTGCGTTACAAAGTAGGAATAAATCGAGCCAGCGCACCCTTCATGGGACTATTTTTTTTTATGAACGCCTGAAAACTATTTTATTATGCAATGTGCTTAACAGAAATGTAAAAATGTAGATAGTGGATGTTTTCGAAAAGCCGTAATAATGTTGTCCAGAGAACCAAAAAGCCAAAAAACCAACAAAATGGTTTTTCCGGGATTTTTGGAGAATGGAGAGCTGCCAACCTATCTTAGGATTGAGGAGAAAGAAGAAAGAAGCGAATGCCTAGAAATTGTATTAGTATGCAATGTGCCACACACAATACTATTTCTATTATTTTCTTTCTTGGTATAACGATTGCTTGTTTCAGATGGATTTATTATCATGATAAGAAGCTCGAAGACTCAAGCAAACAAGGTAATGGGATCGAGAATCCAGATCCCAGCTAGATGGACTTCGTAGTCCCAGTCCAGCAGGAATTACCTCTATTGGACACAATAGACATCCGTCCCATGACAAAATAGTTATTAGGAAAGCCTGACCCGTCCCTGAGGAAAACCTGACAAGGCACATTAAGGCACACAGGTACATATTACAGCAACAGAAAACCACCCCCGGGGAGCCAGCTTATTCAACTTGGTAATGCGCCTGCCTTGTAAACACTAGGGTCCGGGTTTGATTCTCACCCCGGGGCGAACATTATCTTGAACGGATAAGGTTCGTTCTGGGAATGGCTGATTTTCTATCCTGTCTTCTTTCTTATCTTCAATTTCAGGACGATAAGTCCTCCGTAGTTTACAGTCTATCATCATTCTTCTTCTTCTTTTACGAATACTAATGTACATTATAGTAAGGTAGGTATGTTATGATGACATATACATACACCTCAGGGACATAACTCATCAAATGGACAACAGCATTACCATTTTTGGAGATTTCCAAATATTGCGAAGTAGGTAAATACAGAAAAGTGACATGGCTGGTCTTCTTCGAGTTTTTTTAAAATTTAATTTGATGTTATCAAAATTTATAAGGTCAAAAAGATAAATCAATTTATCAATAAGAATTCAAGTGAAAGGGAGGAAATTTTTTATGGAAAAAAGATCATGAAAACGAGTTCTAAATTTAGGAGTATATTACATCACAGTATATCTGTATATTAATTCGATAATTAAATTTTACATTTTTTTTTATAATTAGGTAGGTAGGTATATGTGTATAATGCAATTTGTATAAATAAAATAAATTCATCTTTTTTTTTTACAGGTACAAATTTTTTTTTTTTTTTTTTTTTTTTTGTACAGGTACAAAAAAAATAAAATTACGTCTACTAGGTACTAAACACTGTTTTTTTTTTAATGTTATTTATTTATTTATTTTTTATCTATCCTGGACACACAGCGATTTGTGACACGGTAGGAATGTGGTTTTACGAGTTGGAAATACAGTGAGCACAATGTTTTAGGTTCATTGGCTTTCAGTAGGAGGGAAATTCTTTGGTTTCTTGCTGTAGCTAACATTTGGCTACTGAAACTAATCGTGGTTAATGTCAGAGGATCTTTATCTAAGGTCGCGGTTCCATTGGATGCGATTTCTAGGCTTACGACGCAATGCAAAGTAGCGCGTCGCGTCGCGAAATCTTCGTTGCTTCCGATTAGTTCCGAATTTTTGTACAATGAATCTGATTACAAAGAAATCTCATCTAATGGAACTGCGGCCTAAAAAGCTCAGTCTATCACTTTTGTCAGTGGTATCGTTTTTATCCATTGGATATGATTTCTAGGCTTACGACGCAATGCAAAGTAGCGCGTCGCATCGCGAAATCTTTATTGCTTCCGATTAGTTCCGAATTTTTGTACAATGAATCGCATTACAAAGAAATCTCATCTAATGGAACTGCGGCCTAAAAAGCTCAGTCTATCACTTTTGTCAGTGGTATCGTTTTTAGAACTTTCGACCAGTGTGCTCAGCAGGGCTGTCCCCTCCCCAATTTAGTTTTAGTATCAAGCCGTCTTTTATTATGTGACTTTTTTATAGTCAAAGTGGAGCAAGTGTGGACGTCCAAAGCGGAATCTCATTGGTTCAGCCATCTTGACTATAAAAAAGTCACATAATAAAGTACAGCTTTTCTAATCATCAACTGCTGTTAGTTTTCAATTGACTCGTAACCGGGAGAAAAGCGATGTCGCTAGAACAGTCACGTAATAAAGTACAGCTTTTCTAATCATCAACTGCTGTTAGTTTTCAATTGACTCGTAACCGGGAGAAAAGCGATGTCGCTAGAACTATCAGCAAGAGGCTCGAGTAGTTCAGAGAGGAAAACGTAGATGGCGCTGCGTTGTAGTAGCCTCCGGACACTTGAAGGTTGGCGGTCTGAATGCTGTACTTGCAGTAGTCTCCGTCTGAAAACATACCCCATTTTATGAATGAAAATTCTAGCTCTCAAGTCAGACTGAAACGTTTTTTGAAACTTACGTAGGTTAGGTATTAGGTACACCTCACACCCCATTTTATGAAATCGTAGCAGTAGATATCATCTTTTTTTTAAGAGGTTTGACAGAGGGAACTGTAACTGCGTAACTGCTAGGGTCTTATCGTCCCGAAATCTAAGAGAGAAGGAAGACAGGATAGGAGGAAAGCCAGCCGTTCCGAGAACGAACATTATCCCATCAGGGTAAAATCCGCCCCGGGCGGGAATGGAACCCGCGGCCTAGCGCTTACAAGGCAGGCGCGCCACCAACCAAGCTAACTAGGCTGGCGATCTCATCTTAAGTCAGACTGAAACAAAGTTTGGCCAGTCAGAAGTTTGTTTGGAATTGATTCTTCAGTGCTACTGGAAAACGAGTATTTTATTCGTAAATAGGTATGACCTTCAGTAGTGCAGAGCTTTGGCTCATAAAGTGTGGACTTAAATTAAAACAATGGCGAACATCCTGATCCTGTTTGACTTCAGCAAGGCCTTCGAACTAGTCTCTTATAGAATACTACTGCAAAAAGTGGGGACATTGGTATTGAACAAAACCAACTAGGTTGGAATCCCAGGATGAAAGTTTCCTCAACAATTTTTGACCTAAAATACATTTTATTTATTTACTTACTTTAATACCTATTTTACAGGGGAGTTTACCGTGATGTACCTTTACACAAGGCTGGCGTTCCGATGGAATGAGTACAACTACAGCACGTTCTATACCGCCTACTACTTCACTGACTTTCTGGGTAAGTGAATATGTTGCGTACGAGTATAGTACCTAATCAAACAGCAGAAACTTGGACACTTGTTTACAGCAATTTGACTACACATTTAGAATATAGCACGGGCCAGCTATTTTTTTTTTTTTTTTTTTTTTTAAGAGGAGAGGAAAAGGTAGATGGCGCTGCGTTGTAGTAGCCTCCGGACACTTGAAGGTTGGCGGTCTGAATGCTGTACTTGCAGTAGTCTCCGTCTGAAAACAGAAAGTGGACAAGAACGGGTTAAAAATTTCTGAAAGTCAAGTAAGGGTTAAGTTGAATTTATAGGATTTTCTTTTGGGCCTATTTTTTCTGGCCTAAAATTTGGACACATCCACTAACTAAAATATGTCATCTCTCTCTCTCTCTCTCTCTCTCTCTCTCTCTCTCTCTCCTCAGTCCACAATTACCTCAGTCCATCTCTAGTAAGAATAGAAAATAAGAGATAATTTTGGCACATCCACCAATACACAAACCCCAATGCATTTTCTCTGTATAAAGTGGACAGACTCTAGACAATTATATGCGCAAATTGTCACCACCAAGGTGAGGGCTAAAAATCGAAATGGCAAGGTGGTAGCTGATAAAAGATAAAACCTTCTCAGACAACAGACAACCTTAGAAAAAGGACTAAAAATAGTCCTTACATTGAAAATGGTATGCACTAAAAGATGACACAAATGATATTGGCATACTTCAGACCTCTTCCTCTCAATTAGTTGCAGATAAAAACTTTACATCAATCAAGGTAACTTTAATATTAAAATAAATACTACATTTTTTTTTTTCAAAATACATACATACTTAATCTGAGAACCAGTATCTAAGCGCCAATTTAAATGTCATCGATTAGCAAACGACCAAAATATTGGGATTGGCATAAAAATCTACTAGTTATCTTAAAATAATAAAAAAAAAGGTTTTTTTTTTGTCCTTTAAAATAATTTGATTTTTTATTATATCTTACTTCCCCGGCTACGGCTGTTAATGGAGTACCTACCTAGGCAAACTAAGCAAACAAGCATATCCTTAACATTGTTTGAGAATTTGAACACAATATTAGTAGTAGCCTACCGCTGGGGTATTAGGACTTGTCAGTCCTATTTCAGCAGTATAAATAAGCTCCATTTGATACATATTACAACGAGTATGATTGTCGATATAAATAGCAAAACCTAACAACACATTCAGAAAGATCAAAGTTAGGAATTAAACGAACAACAACAGTAAGTTCTAGATTATAAATCCTCTTCCAATCCGAAGTTCTAAAGTTCAAAGTTCGTAACGATTGAGACCTAAAAGGTTGATTTAAATATTTTTTTCCTCACTTAAAATAATCTTTTTTCCATCCTTAACGACTCTTTTTCATCGGGTAGGTAAAACTTTTTTTTTCTTTTTAATTTATATATGTTGGGGTATAACTTTAAATCCAAGGATTATACAAATAAGAAAATCATCACTGTTCGAATATAATGTGGGGACAATAAATCCTCCATTAGTTAAGTAGCTCCTGTATGCCAAATGATGTCTGATTAGAACTCTTCTTGGGAATCTTGGCTGCCCGAGAAAAACGTACAACAACAACAACTAGTGGTTGACCCGTCCTTTGTACGGGATCAGGCGTAACTTTGAAGTGCCGCCATTTTGAATCAGGATGGAATGTGACAACTTTAAGTATCCTATGTCAGTACTTTTCTTAACAACCACAAAAAATCTTATGTATTCTTGAGAGTTCATTGCAACGGTCAATACATTAATTAGACGTAGGTACTTTATGATGGACACTCGTTGCTATCTTGAAAGCCCAGAAGAGGTTATGTAGTAGAACAGAAAACTTCATCAAAATGGGGGGTGACCATCAGGGCAGTCGCGTACTGCTGGCTTTTCCCGGTCCCACTTAGGCTGGGTGAGGTTAATGTGAGAAGGAGGGTAGTTTGTGTCCAAATGGAGGGTAAAACCCGCGTCACTAACTTAGCAGTTGTACAGTGATATTAAACCCATTACAAAAGAAAGCTAACAAACAATCGAAGGATTCAAGGCACTGAAGAGACGAAAAATGACATTACTCAGAAGGTAAACCGGATAGTGAAGCATTTCTTAATATTGTGACTATGGTCGATATTCGCTTGAATTGGGGATGGGTTTTACATTTTGGTCATGTGTCACCCGGTTGACAGGGTGAACTCGAAATTTTGTTCTAATGGTCAAGCATGCCAACTATTCTTCTCTTTCTCTAGTGCCCCCTAAACTCTCAATGGGAATTCTGGGATGCTCTGTATTAGCTGATAATGTGGAGTGTCATTTAATCAGTTACTGTAAAGACATAGTGCTTGTTCTTGTTGTTGTTCCCAATCCATCATGTAACACTTCACTGATATGTTTCTCATAGTATCCATACTGTACCTCAAATAAGAAGGAGCAAGAACTTCAACCCTGCTAGGAGTTGATCCCGCAACTCCGATGTGTGAGAGTTATTAGACCATGATATCATGATATGTCATGATATAGGTATTTATAATGTGTTAGACTATGATAAATATCATGATGGCACTATGATTGCTGACACCCTGTATTGGTGATGTAAAGTAAGGCAGAAAATCTTATATAACTGAGACAAGGTCAGTGTGTTTCTTCTCCTTTATCGAACAATGTTTCGGATAATTTATGTAAAGCTACTTTTATAAATTTATGTAGATTGTCATTTCATGATCGAATAATTCAAGATGTAGGTTGGGAGAACTTTAGGACGATATTGGCGGACCACAAATTAGATGTCCATCAGGTTCAAGGTTTGGTCAGTTTTCGCGTCTTCTGCTTTGGTCTTCCATATCTCAAATTCTTTGTGGTAAAGCAGAGCTTTTTCACAACTTTTGTGGATATCACAGCGTTACTAAGTGCCTCCTTTGTAATCAATTTCCATATTTCAATGATCTTTTTACACTGGAAATGTCGCCACAGGTCACTACTTGATTAAAGTAGCTACTCAATTGCACTCACGAGGCTGAGTGCACCCCGAACTCCAAGCACAGAGCTGAAAAAAACCTCGGCCCCGCCGAGATTTTTTCTTCCACAAGCTCAATATACCTTGAGCTGAATCCTCCTAGTCTAAAACTTTAGCAAAAATAGCTCAAGTTTGTGTCGAATGAGGAGGAAACAGCTCAGGTCTATGGCATCTTCATTATTACCCTGTTGGTATCACTTACCACTCAACGCTCACACCTGACACTCTCTGTATCTTCTTACCCTAAAGGATTCTATTTTGTCATCAGCTTTAGGTTATAACTAAAGCCGCTACAACAACATCCCTAAAGGATTCGTCAACTTACCGTAAGTCCAGCCGACAAACTCGCCAGTCCTAAGGTTTTCCGCCACAAGCCAGTCCTCCAGAGGGCGGAAGTATTCCCGCAGGGCGTTGGCATCCAGTCTTGATTCTCCGGTGGCGGTGAACAGGGCTTCGTTCCAGGGGACTGAGGAGCCGAACTGCATCATGTGACTGCGAAACAGAACCGGGAGGGGAGATTGTGAGAATGTAGGAATGGAATAGAACAACCCAAAGTTGTGACTTTCGTTAGAAATAAACCCCTAAAGGGGTTTTCAAATTTGATGTTTTTTTTTTGGTAGAGGGAAATTCGCCCCGGGTGGGACTCGAAGCCGCGACCTAGGGCTTACAAGACAGGCGCTCTTCCCTCTAAGCTAAATAGGCTGGTTAGAATAAATTGAAATTTTATTGGATCAAGCGTGCGGGAAGGCACGCGAAGCGCCGCCCCATAATTAAAACAATCCTGTTGATTTTTTTTTTTTTTTTTTTTTTTTTTTTTTTTAAAAAAAAAATTGGGTTTTTTTTTTTTTTTTTTTTTTTTTTTTTTTTTTTTTTTTGCTGAAGAAAAAATTGGAGTTCACGAACCATGAGAGAAGAGGAACTTCGAACCCGCTCAAAATTTACAGAGGTTGCTCTAACAATTCTGAACATTATCGGTCTAAACATCTACTCTTAATGACAGACTGACAGGTAGCCTCACGTCTTAGAGGTGTTATGGTCATCACTCATCAGAATCGCTTTAAACTGTAGACTTGCAGGCAAACCCAAAACACTATCCAGTTTTCGCCCACATTTGCAAATTTTCTGACAAGCATCACTGAGGATGTAGTAACTTGTGAGTTAGTGACACAATGTATCATTCGAAGAATGTTTTAGAAATCTAATTCCCGTATTTACTCTCAGCGCGGAGACAGTAAACCAATCTACCAGACCCAGATTGGAGTCATTTGACTACTGGCGGATTTAAATTGGAATATGACACCTATTCTCAGCGCGGAGACAGTAAACCAATCTACCAGACCCAGATTGGAGTCATTTGACTACTGGCGGATTTAAATTGGAATATGACACCTAGGGTATGTTCTTATACATGACGGAGTATGTTACACTGCATTAGTACCAGGAAGTCCTTATGAACTGGGGGTACAGGGTTCGATAAAAGACGAGGCATTTTTTTATATATATACATATATATCTATTTTTTTTTTAAAGATAGTAGGTACCTCGGTACCGCTTTCGCATTACTTCAAGGCGCATTCTTTTACATGTCCAATAACGGAAAAATCTGGTTGGAAAATTTCCGCCCTGGCCGGGATTCGAACCCAGCACCTCCGGACTGAGACTCAGTGCTCTTGACCACTTGGCCACAGAGGCAGTACATAAACTGACTCGTGTGAATACAACTGGCGTCTAGTAAAATCAAAATCCCAGTCCATGAATCTTTAACGTGACTAAGGACTTTAACAACCAAATACGAGTAACCAACAACCAACTCAGTACTTTGTGCCTACTTGGTTTTCTTTTCCAACACCCTGAAACATTTTGGAGCAAGTGGTGAGTCATGTAAGAGACATCCCCTCATAAAGTTCCTATTAATGGTAGCATAGAATTTTTTAAAAAGTTTCAAGATAATTTTGCAACTTTGAGCATAATTATTTCGTAAGTAGATCTTTTTTTTTACAAAGAAAATACACCAAATATCTCATCCAAGGTCTTTCTAGAGAACAATGTGCTGATGCTCGACTAATTATCCCTTTGGATGACGAGAAAATTTTCTCTGCCAAGCTACCAAATAAAGTTCGAATCAGTCAATCAGATTTTTCTTAGTCGCACCTACTCGTAAGTAAGCAAAGCTTAGGTGGTAGAGAACACCTTAGGCGTTATCTGCTGTTCTTTTGATAAAAACCCACGCCTTTTGAGTATGATTGCAAAAGTACTAAGCGTTGGATTCGTAATTATGCAATATTGCTGAGTTCTTCCAGAATTATGAGGCTGAGTGCTCCATAAAATAACCTACAGCAGAATTTGATTCCTTCCCACAACCCAGTTGATCATTCATCCAGCTTAAATTTTGGGAAAGGGGGAAAAACATCAGTAACTTTCTGAACCCTCGGTATAGGGCAGTGCGCTAGGCTAAATTTAGAACTTAAACCTGTTTATAACAATATTTCAATTGAAATACATCAAAATGTTAAATTTGATTTGAACTTACTTGAGCAGAACTCCAGCCTCTTTGCTGCGGTAGATGTCACATTTGAAGAGGGGTTTACTGGATGGGTTTCTGCTGTTCTTCTGATAAAAACCCACGCCTTTTGAGTATGATTACAAAAGTACTAAGCGTTAGGTTCGTAATTATGCAATATTGCTGAGTTCTTCCAGAATTATGAGGTTGAGTGCTCCCCAAAGTAACCTACAGCAGAATTTGATTCCTTCCCACAACCCAGTTGATCATTCGTCCAGCGTAAATTTTGGGAAAGGGGGAAAAACATCAGTAACTTTCCGAACCCTCGGCAAAGGACAGTGCGCTAGGCCAAGTTTAGAACTTAAACCTGTTTATAACAATATTTCAATTGAAATACATCAAATAAAACATTAAATTTGATTTGAACTTACTTGAGCAGAACTCCAGCCTCTTTGCTGCGGTAGATGTCACATTTGAAGAGGGGTTTACTGGATGGGTCATCCGCTCTGTACTGGCCAGATGCCTTGCAGAGAGCTTCGTGTATTTGGAACTGGAGGATGTTGCTCACGTAATATCTGAAACAGACGAGAAAGAGATTTGATCAAGAAATGAATTTAAATTGTGTTTGCTGGGGGAAAAATGCTTAGTTGGAAAATTGGTAAAAAGGGCTGTTTTTCTGGGTAAGAAAGTAAGAATCGACCTGGCCTGGGTGAGAAAAATATAGGATATGAGGTACACAATAGGGTTGTCTGAAAGAGACTGACAAGAAACGCTGACCCTATTGAAATAGGAAAAGGCTAGGAAGAAGAAGAATGGCTTTGCATATTTTATTTTGATGTACACCACTTCACTGGTATTGAGGCAAAAAACCAGTAGCTATAGTGTACCAGACGACACTGAATGTGAAGAAGAATATAAGGAAGTATTAACAAAATTGAGTCCCAAAATAAATATAAGTAATATTATTACAGACATACCTACATATTCAAGTAGGTAAATGGCACCTGATATATTCCATAAATAAAATGGTACCTACTTACTTAGATCATTGTTAAGTATTCCATGTAAACCATGCAAGATACTCGTATACAATATGTATGTGACACCGATCATCTCAAAAATGATATTTTTTTTTGTCATTAATATTGAGGTCCAAATAATATTAATTTTAGTGATGATAGCTATGTAAGTGTACCTGTACAAAGAATAGATAAGTACGTATCTATATCAGTAGGTTATTGTAGGTAAGTGGCACCTAATATTTTGAATAATATCATATTGATCTACAATTCTACATAGACATTAGGTAGTTATATCTATTTATTGGAAGTCGAGTAAATGTCTTTGTCACCAGAATACCAGATGACATATGGGAAATCCAGATCATCTCAGAACATACAATACATTGTACATACTACATACATAGGTAGGTATTTGTGTATCCTACAAAATGTGTAGGAACGTAGTTACTAGGAAAATTTGCCAGGCAAAAGAGACGTGTACCAATGCACCACATCTTTTGGAGTAGGCAGGTCCTAGGTAGGCCTTCTTTATTACATTAATATAATTACCTATTTTGGTACCTATCAGTAGGTACCTATATGTTTTCTATAAATACGTAGGTTTGTACCTACTTACTCTCGTATACCTATATACTAAATAGTAGACAGTACATCAACTGTTTTATTTTAAGTCTAAACCACAGAGAGTTCGATCGAAAGTGAAACCCATCAATCATTTGGTATTTTTCATTAAGTGTTGTAATTATGACGATTGATTCGAGTAGGAAAAGTAGTTCTCTATAAATATGTAGGTTTGTACCTACTTACTCTCGTACGTATACCTATCTACCAAATAGTAGACAGTACATCAACTGTTTTATTTTAAGTCTAAACCACAGAGAGTACGATCGAAAGTGAAACCCATCAATCATTTGGTATTTTTCATTAAGTGTTGTAATTATGACGATTGATTCGAGTAGGAAAAGTAGTTCTCCTTTACATTCTGGACTGGAATGATACACTCAATAAAAATGTTTAATAGGAAAAACACACAGTTTGTGTTGCTTATGTAAGAAGGAAGTGTACACAGAAGAATACTTACATACAGAATATGTACAGAATCAGTTCAATTATAGTTGTTCCAATGAAGTACTTTTCCTAGTCTGGCTGGGGGACTTTAAACAGGGAGCATACCAGCCTGAATTTCCCTTACTAAAGAAATAGCAAAGGTTGAGTGCGAAGGGCGTCCACTCGTAAAATTTGTAGCCACAAAATCAAATGTCAGCCCAAAGCAATCACCCTAGTTAGGACTGATTGAGGGCTGACGAAAAACACCGACCCCGTCTGTACACGGGAAAAGGCGAAGAAAAAAAAAAAAGAATTGAAGTACTTTCCTAGGGTGATTGCTTTGGGCTGACATTTGTTTTGGCTACAAATTTTAAGAGTAGATGCCCTTCGCACTCAACCTTTGCTATTTCCTTGGCAAGGGAAATTCAGGCTGGTCTATTCCTTGTTAATCGTCCCCCAGCCAGACACTATAGGTACCTAAACACCGATTTATTATTTTCCTAGGATAATCATAAGCGGGCTTAGCTGTGGAAGGGCTCACCTATTACAGTAAGGAATTCAATGGTACCTATCCCAGACTAGGTAATTTTTATGTAATTTCATACTTAACTTATTTAAAACAAGGATGCACATGCTCATTTCTTATAGCTACTTAGCTACTTAGCTAAGAAATGTGCTGATATCTAAATAGTGCCTGAGTACTCTTGAGCTGAATTGATTAAGATATCTCATGAAATTTATATCACATCATAGGAACCTAATAGGTATCTTTTTTTCTATTTAATAGCTAGGTAATAATACCTATGTATGATCCACGAGTTGTAGAGAATCTATCTAATAAATGGCTCGGCGTAAAGGAGCGGTTCTAAACTTTTTACTTCGCTGCCCTTTAAAAAAAAAAAAATGTGACCGCTCCGCGGCCCCTTTACTGTATTTCATGTGCTCTTCCCGAGGATATTGAAGTTCTTCACCCTCTCGGGGGCCGCGGACCCCAGTTTGGGAATCACTGGCATAAAGAATAGAATCCTGGTACATCGTTTAATCATTGTGTTTAGCCAGATAATCAGTATAATCATAGTGTTTCAGTCTATTTCAAGTTTCAATCTATCGTGATGATGTTCAAAGCGGCTACTTCACGTCTGATGAAGGATAGCAGATGAGGTTAAGTACCTACTTAGGTACCTATAATCTATAATGCAGTACCTAATAGTAAGAATAAATAAATTTATAATCAACATTCAGAAGTTGTCTTCTGCCTAATAAATTTCAAATTGAGGAACTCTCATCCTAGGGCCAAATTTTTGGGGAACCCCCGCTGTCTTGGGAATAAATAATAACCATTTGAAGATTTTGAGGCCTAAATAAGTTCTGTAAACTCAACTAAAGTCGGGTTTTGAGCCTTAAGTTATCTAAAGTTGAGAACGATTTGAGCCTGAATTTCCTGGAAACAGGATTACGATTGATGATTGCTAAGCGATTCTAAAAAGTGGATCAACTAGTGTGCATGAGAGAGATTAGCCTCAATATTAGATCATTCAATATCGATAATAACCATTATGGACCAGTTTGTAATGAATCTAATATTAGGTAGCTACTTGTATTTAATTTACCTAGGAAGCAGGACAGGTATCTATTACACAGAATATCCTTCATTGCATAAAATGCAGTAGGGATCAACTCCACGCCTTTGGTATTTGTTTATGTATATTTTTTTGCGTAATTATTTGTAGTTTAATTGTTTGAAACTTTGAAAATGGAAAAGGTTTACTTGAATTGTTCAATACATTTGCAATACCTACAAAATCAAAATGCAGTAGGGATCAACTCCGCGCCTTTGATATTTGTTTATGTATATTTTTTTGTGTAATTATTTGTAGTTTAATTGTTTGAAACTTTGAAAATGGAAAAGGTTTACTTGAATTGTTCAATACATTTGCAATACCTACAAAATAATATATTCCATAAATAAAATGGTACCTACTTACATAGATCATTGTTAAGTATTCCATGTAAACCATGCAAGATACTCGTATACAATATGTATGTGACACCGATCATCTCAAAAATGATATTTTTTTTTGTCATTAATATTGAGGTCCAAATAATATTAATTTTAGTGATGATAGCTATGTAAGTGTACCTGTACAAAGAATAGATAAGTACGTACCTATATCAGTAGGTTATTGTAGGTAAGTGGCACCTAATATTTTGAATAATATCATATTGATCTACAATTCTACATAGATATTAGGTAGTTATATCTATTTATTGGAAGTCGAGTAAATGTCTTTGTCACCAGAATACCAGATGACATATTATGGGAAATCCAGATCATCTCAGAACATACAATACATTGTACATACTACATACATAGGTGGGTATTTGTGTATTAATATCTACATATGTAGTTATATGTACAGTATTTTGTTATAATTCTACACCTGAAAGCAAAGGGCTGACATCTAAAAAGGACTATTTTTGCACCTGGAAAAAAAAAAATCTTCTGAAAGGGTGATTTTTAGTATCTGAAAATTACTTTTTTTGCAGGTCGACATATCCACGAACATTTGGTGGTAAGTTATCACTTCGTATACAAACAAGGCTAATACAGAACATCACCAAAAAGGAATAGCTATGCTACATAACACCACCAAATGATAACAGAATGATACCAAATAGCAGACACCAACCTACCGCAAGAATAGTGATCCGCTTATTTATCGTTTTTAATTGAAATTAGGAGTAAAAAATAATCTGTTGTGAACATCACACGACTTTCCTTGTCCTATTAACACACAGACACACGGACCAATGGCTCAGACTTCCGATACAGGCTCTAGAGATTTCAGAACGTGTTTTGGCACTAAAAACCGACCATCGAAATGTTTTCCTGAACACATTACTTACCTTCCTATGTGTTAGGATAAGGAAAGTAAAAAGCACCCAGGGTGCCAAAAAGTAATGAAAAAATAATGTTCTGATCTATTCCAGTCATTCATCTCCTGAAACCCACGCACAATCAGTCGATTGACACGGTCGTTATGACTTCAATCAGGGTCGGACTCATGTTTTAACCCTAACGTGACAGGCCCGAACACATTACTTACCTTTATATGTGCAGGATAAGGAAAGTAAAAAGCACCCAGGATGCCAAAAAGTAATGAAAAAATAATGTTCTGATCTATTCCAGTCATTCATCTCATGAAACCCACGCACAATCAGTCGATTGACACGGTCGTTATGACTTCAATCAGGGTCGGACTCATGTTTTAACCCTAACGTGACAGGCCTGGCTTGTGCCAAGAGGGCAGTAACAAACTGTTCGTAGATTCGTATAAGTTTAACCCATCCTTTGGGGCAGTTGTCCTGCCCCTACACCTGCGCCTCAGAGTGGGCTTTTTGTGTACTGAGTTAAGCTCAGGAACAAAACCGCTCCAGCCATGCCAACAGCTAGCTTTCTAGTTTTTATTGTCCTATCTCTTCGATTTCGGGACGATAAGGCCTCGGTCGTTATAGCTCCCTCTGCTCAAGAAGGTACTTAGCAGCCGTATTTCTTGAAGGTGTATCAAATTATCATGCTTTAAATCTCGAGTAAGTACCTCTCTTCTAACTTGTACGTTTTACCTACTTATCTCACTTCCTATCAGATAGGTACTTACTACTACTACTTAATGTTCTCCTTTACTCCTTTTTTCTCGCAAGAAGATGAAGAAGAAAATAAATAAAAAGAAAAAGAGGAAGGGAGAGGTGGAGAAGAAGACGAAGAAGAAGAAAAAGGAGGAAAAGAAGAAGTAAAAGGAGAAGAAGAAGAAGAAGACGAAAGAAATTTGATAATGTCATCAAGGTATGTGCAGATAACATGCATTGTAAATGTTATCAGTAAATCGCATTGTAAATAGCATTCCCTATACTACAACCCTAATGAAATTTCTACATACATTGCGCGTTGGGTGGCAGAGCACCTAAATACCTCCTGTGACAAAATGATACTAAATCCTAATAGTATTGGATATCTAACCTATAAGGCAGAGTCCATACTATAATCGATATCGCCGGAAACACGTTCACACCATAAACGATCGATGGCCGGTCGACTATGTGTTGACACACCTCAACCCAGCTTTTGTGGCTGTTTGACCCTACACCCAAGTCTCAGAGTGCGGTTTTTGTGTACAGAGTTATGCTGATTCTCCGGAGGTTCTTCAGTAGCTTTTTCGTTAGGTGTTTCCCAATATTTTACGGAGGACTTTTTAGATGAGATCCTATCGTAAGCAAAGTCGATCAACATTGCCTAAAAGTGCTGTCTTATTCACTTTATATGGGTTCCTATCGATGTCGATAGACTTTGGTCGGATGTAGTGTAGATGTAGCTACACTAAGGTCAGCCACACTCACTATCAGGTAGACCTCACAGGTACACCAATCAGGTCCGCTTGTCAGGTTTACCTGATAGTGTGTGTGCTCATCCGATATCAGGTTGACCTGACAGGAGGACCTTTTCAGCCGTACCTGTCAGGTCTACCTGATAGTGAGTGGCTGGCCTAAGACAAGATAAATAATACAGTAGGCCTATTTAGGTATTCAGGTATCTTCTCCTTCTTTTTCTTTTTAAAAAGCCTTGTCCATAACATTGGTAATCAAACCATGTCGAATGTATCACTAAAGACCTTAGCAGATATACAGTGACGACCTCTATCATATGTAACATTTGATGGAATTCAATTCCTGGTATCATTTTCTGAATATTCATACATATTCAGAGCTATTTACCTACATAATTATGTAGATTATTGTACGAGTGCTTAATTAAAAGTTCCACTCAAAGGAGTACTAGAGAGAGAGAGAGATATGTCGAATGTATCACTAAAGACCTTAGTAGTTATACAGTGACGACCTCTATCATATGTAACATTTGATGGAATTCGATTCCTGGTATCATTTTCTGAATATTCATACATATTCCGAGCTATTTACCTACATAATTATGTAGATTATTGTACGAGTGCTTAATTAAAAGTTCCACTCAAAGGAGTACTAGAGAGAGAGAGAGAGATAGAGGGAACTGTGACAACGGAGGCCCAATCGTCCTCAAAACAGGAGAGGAAGACAGGATAGAAGAAAGCCAGCCGTTCCGAGAACAAATCTTGTCTGTTTAGGATTAATTTCGGCCTGGGTGGAGATCGAGCCCGTGACTTAGCGCTTACAAGGCAGACGCGCTACCATTCAACCTTACTATAGGGTGGTTGCCTGTCTAACCTATCTTTTGAAACGATTACGGCCAGTGTTTGAGATGCCTTTTTTTAACGAGAAATCCCATTTCATCTCCAAGTTTGACGCACACCCTATGCTCTAAATACTTTGCCGATAAAAACACATTTATCTCATGTCAAAAAAAAAAAAAAAAAAAAAAAAAAAAAAAAAAAAACCCCCGGGGCGAGAGAGAGAGAGAGAGAGAGAGAGAGAGAGAGAGAGAGAGAGAGAGAGAGAGAGAGAGAGAGAGAGAGAGAGAGAGAAGGCGATTGAAAAACAACCATAAACAGTATTAAACACTAGTGTGTTAACTAACATAAACACTAGAATACCATGGAACAATCGGACAGCAACATACCAAACACCTCCTAATCAAGCTTAAACACATACACCACATACCTCTCAACACAAACATAGAACAGCTGAACATAACTTAATAGAAATACCAACGTATTCGTAGCAAAATACACAAACATATATGTTTATGGAAGGTAATTAATTAGATATATCTAATTAATATTACCTTCCAAGCTTCCAACCAAAAATCCAACACAAACATAGAACAGTTAAACATAAACTTGAGAGAATACTTATAGCAGAATACCATGGAACAACCGGACAGCAACATACCAAACACCTCCTAATCAAGCTTAAACACATAGACCACATACCTCTTAACACAAACATAGAACAGCTGAACATAACATAATAGAAATACCAACGTATTCTTAGCAAAATACACAAACAAACTAACGAAGGTAATTAATTAGATATATCTAATTAATATTACCTTCCAAGCTTCCAACCAAAAATCCAACACAAACATAGAACAGTTAAACATAATATAAATGCCTTAACGTAGCTAAATACACAAATAGTTAAATACCTTCCAACCAATTTAAATAAAGGTACGAGTTACCCCAAGTAAAACATCTGAGCATGCGTGATCTCTTAATGAAGTTGATTACAGTGCGAATAAGATAAACTAATAAGTTAACAATCTTAACTTAACCCATGAGAGCCGAGGCCTACATTAAAGTCACACCAAACTTGGCCCTTCTCTCTTTTTCGCCAATATCTTAGTTGCTCCAAGTCAGAGTGCATCGGGGATTTGTCTATTAGTTAGAAAACAAAATTTCCAACTATTTTCACTATTATTTGACATTTACTCAGTACCGGTCCGGAGTTAGAAGCGGTTAAATTTCAGCAAGATCCTACGAAGAAAAATGTTTGGCTCTTATGGGTTGATACTGAACGCAGTCTAGAGGATTTCCAAGATTCTGGCCTATGTGTTGTGTCTGTGTGATTAGCATAATGTAAATAGTTTATAATGTCGTACGTGTAATTCCAGAGTTCGGGTGTCCTTCACACAGGCAGGGTTTCAGGGAGGAACAAGGGCAAGGACGATCAAAGAAGAGATCGCTTTGCTCCTGTTTACCGGATGTTGAGGAGAAGGATTTATTTTTTCAAGAGGTTTGACAGAGGGAACTGTAACTGTTGAGCTCTTATCGTCCCGAAATCGAGGAGAGAAGAAAGACAGGATAGGAGAAAGCCAGCCGTTCCGATGATGAATCTTTTATCTGTTTAGGATAAAGTCCGCTTCGGGCGGGAATCGAAACCACGGCCTAGCGCTTACAAGGTACCTTCCAAGCTAACTAGGCTGGCTAAGTAGTCAGACTAAAAAGTCCATTTACCTCCTATCTACGGACCTGACCAGTCTTTACACTTGATGTAATAGCCATGTCAAGAGAATCAGGTTCAATTCAGGTCCCCCTTTCATTTTAACCCGTTCAGTTGACATTCGGGGCAGGTGACATTTTCGCATTCCCCATGGCATCCGAAATATTGGGGGCTTTGATTAATTTATGGGTTTACTTTGCGGAAAAAATGTCCAAAATTGGATACCACTTACAGTTTCTGACAATCTTAAGGGTTATGCAAAATGATATTGCCAAATTTGACTGATCTTTGATTTCATTCTATGCTTTAACTGGAAAGCAGTGGAGATTTGAATTTTTGGAATCTCTGGTTTCAAATTTCTGACAAAACGTCTGGTTGCTAAAAGAAGAGAACCTATTTTTGAGACATTTTACACATGACAAATTTCAATATTTTCTCACAGAGGGGTCGTACGATTGATCGCTCAAAGAACACTGCCCATGAGGGGGGCAGCTTGCAAACTAACTCATGTTACATAGAATGCTTATACATATTTCTCGACATGGTCTTCACTTGACTGGAGTGGATTATGGACTGTCCCCTATCTGATAGACGTTAAAAAACAAGACTAGAGTTGCAAAATGGCAAAATATTTGCTTGACATCATACTTAGGTAAGCGGAGTAAGTATTCTTAGACAATACCAAGATCGATTTTATCGATCCACAGGAGGCGAGAGAATTGGACTCCTAGAGACATAATGACGTATCGAATTCGACAAGTTATTGGTTAGGTTACCTAAGAGAGTACTTAAAAAACAAGTCCAGAGGTCGCCGTTCGAGATCAAGATGAAGACCCAGAAGGAGATGAGAAATGGAGTGCAGCACAAAACCGGAACCAACGATGTCAGATGGGCATTTGGAATTTTAAATCCTGTTCGAAATTAGCAACACATAATGACATACTTAGAACATGTTTCAAAATAGCAGCATATTCTGACAGACATATTGACCTGCTTTATTGAATTTCAATGTTTACTGTACCATTATCAATTTAGAAAGGGGGAAAAAATCTTCCATATCTGCTCACATGAATAGGGCCTGCCCCTTGCCAAATATATCGATCATTTTACAATAACAATAATTTCGTTCTCCAGCTGTGATTAAAAGAAAAGAAAAAAATGTTGCCAAGTCTGATAGAGCAAGAACTCGTGTCCTTTTATCTCTAGTCTTGTTTTTTAACGTCTATCAGATAGGGGACAGTCCATAATCCACTCCAGTCAAGTGAAGACCATGTCGAGAAATATGTAAAATATATTGTTCTGAAGATGGCCATAGTAATGGTCGAAATATATCAACTCGTCTGTCCTTTTATCTCTAGTCTTGTTTTTTAACGTCTATCAGATAGGGGACAGTCCATAATCCACTCCAGTCAAGTGAAGACCATGTCGAGAAATATGTATGATATCGTACTTGACCATTATCTCAAACTAAACAAAATAGAATGCTTAGTCCATTTCCAACTGAATGCATCCGATTCGACCATTAGGTGTCTTCAATGGTTTAATAATAATTATATAAAAAAAACGTCCACTTCTTAGTTTATCATAACAAAACTGCGCGAGTATCATTGAATATTTTGAGCAAATAAAGAAATATTTGTCCCGTAATTGGAGCAAAATATTTCAAGATTTTTGCCCTAGACGACGAGATTTATCAGCGGTTTTTATTATCGCTGCATTATTAATGAGACTAGATGGTTCTTCAAATGGCCAAGTAGGTAATAAATATCAGTTCTAATCTTCTAATATCGTAATGTACTATGAAATAAATTAATAGTTGTGGACAGTCATTGTCAAACTCGTAACTTGGATCAATGAAAAGCAGCAAAATATGGATAAAATATAAAATCAATATGAAGTTGTTACCACCAAGTTATCAGATTCACATTTTCAATATCAGTTCTAATCTTCTAATATCGTTATGTACTATGAAATAAATTAATAGTTGTGGACAGTCATTGTCAACCTCGCAACTTGGATCAATGAAAAGCAGCAAAATATGGATAAAATATAAAATCAATATGAAGTTGTTACCACCAAGTTATCAGATTCACATTTTCAGAATGAGTTTTAAATGAGGTATTTCACTTATTTTTTTGGCATGCATGTCAATATAGTTTCCAGTGGCAATCAAATGGAAGATCCTGGCAGGCCGAGCAAATACCACTGATGTTGCAGGTTGCACGATATATCGATTGGAAACGAGATTTGTCAATGAATGAGACAAGATCACTTGAATTATGGATCTAAACATAAAGTTGTTACCACCAAGTCATCCGATTCACATTTTCAGAATGAGTTTTAAATTAGTTATTTCACTTATTTTTTTTTGGCATGCATGTCAATATAGTTTCGAGTGGCAATCAAATGGAAGATCCTGGCAGCACGAGCAAATACAACCGATGTTGCAGGTTGCACGATATATCGATTGGAAACGAGATTTGTCAATGAATGAGACAAGATCACTTGAATTATGGATCTAAACATAAATCTTGGCATGCTTGTCAATATAGTTTCCAGTGGCAATCAAATGGAAGATCCTGGCAGGACGAGCAAACACAACCGATGTTGCAGATTGCACGATATATCGATTGGAAACGAGATTTGTCAATGAATGAGACAAGATCACTTGAATTATGGATCTAAAAATAAGTTTAAATGAAATGCAGGGTGAGGTAAGATCGAGTATGTACTGTAACAATATTCTGGTATTCCCCTCTGTGACCCAAAACCATAAGAAATATTGAATCTGTGCCCCGGTTTGTGGCATGGCAAAATAGGAGTTGTTTTCGGCCCGTGTGAACTTTCATTCAGTCTAAATAAATTAGTAAGAGCTTGATTTGCTGTTTTTGATGATTTGTTCTTTGCTTCTGATTCATAACCACTTCCTCACAAGCCTATAATCACCTCTTCAGGACAGCCGTATCAAAGAATGTCTGAAAATTGAAGACTCTGCATCTGCAATCATAATTGCAAACATGGAAGATCTTCTCGCAGTTATATTGAAGAATGTTAATGTCTCAATCAAACGTGTATCGGTCATTTTCAAACTGTCACACTTTCCTTTTTCCTCAATATCCTTGCTTCTCCCCATCATTAGAGTTGTCATCAATTTTTACTGGATTGTCATCAACTTTTACTGGATTGTCATCAACTTTTACTCTTTCGGCATTCATGACTTCTCCTTTTCGTATTGAAGAATGTTAATGTCTCTATTAAACGTGTATGGGTCATTTTCAAACTGTCACACTTTCCTTTTCCTCAATTTCCTTGCTTCTCCCCATCATTAGAGTTGGATTGTCATCAATTTTTACTGGATTGTCATCAACTTTTACTGGATTGTCATCAACTTTTACTCTTTCGGCATTCATGACTTCTCCTTTTCTGACCTGCTTTATTGAATTTCAATGTTTATTGTACCATTATCAATTTTGAAAGGGGGAAAAAATCTTCCATATCTGCTCACATGAATAGGGCCTGCCCCTTGCCAAATATATCGATCATTTTACAATAACAATAATTTCGTTCTCCAGCTGTGATTAAAAGAAAAGAAAAAAATGTTGCCAAGTCTGATAGAGCAAGAACTCGTCAAATCTATAGAAGCAATGTAAACAATCCATGCGATTTAAATTGAACTTCGCAATATGGAGTTTAATTAATCCAAATATTGGGAAACTGCAAATAAACGTGTGGTGATCCGGTGAACTTAAATCTCAAATTAGCCTTGAAATCGGTTCAGACGATTTAAACCGATTCGATTGACCTCGGTCTAAATCTTTTACACCTAATCTTATCAAGACTGTGTGGCGTTTCATTTTCTTTGTTTACTGAATTAATCAAGTCGAGATTTTTTTTCTGTGCTTCATGGCAAATTTCAAGTAATAAAGCTCTCTAATTAGCTGCTACTGCTGCTAGTATTTGAACAAAAGTCATTACTGACTTATGAGCTGGAAAATTATGATATACTGGATTTAATTTCGATTTCATGAGATCACGTTAGATTGAAAAAGTTTGCAAGAAATCATTTTCGTGTTCTTCTAAATAATTATGTTCACTATAATGAAAATATGGGGTGTAAGCTGGGAACCTCTTCCGAAGTATTCCAATAAGGAAAAGGCATTTCAAAGGCACTAAGGAGACTTGATCACAAAACTACTCCTTAAAAGGACAAAGGACGAAGTCATAAGAGTCAACTAGTTTACAGATACTTAAGAAGCACAAGGTCTATAACTACAAGTTGAGATCATAACTTCATGAGCCTTTAGCTGGCGGGATCAATTCAGCTTTCCCTCTTTCTAATGCAGGTAGTGTAGCTATGATATTACCTGATAATTATTTGATAATTTTAATCATTTTTATCTCATTTTAATGTAACAATTTTGTCTGTGAAGTATGCTGTGTCATTTTGGCAACCCAAACTTTGGGCAGTCCGTCAATGGATTTTATTGATTTTTTCTCTCTGTGTGACAGCTTTCCACAGATTGATATTCTTCAGGTTTCACATTCTTCAGGTTTCACATTTCACAGACATATTACAATAGTAGCCTTTTCCGCTAATATTTTGTTCTTATGACACTAATGATGCTGCGTAGTGTCTTTGAAGCAGCAGAACCGACAGAATCACCACAATCATCATGAATATTAACCTACAAGTTCATTACCATATTGCACTGAACTATGGAAGAACGACATAACGACATGTGTCAGTCAGTAAGTGAATACATTCCGACATGAATACAACTTGACATTGTGTGGTGCGCTTTGGATTGTAAACAACTTGACCTTTCCTCCATTTTAGCATGAACGGTAGGCTTCGGAATTCAATGCCCCGGTTTGGCGATTTTCTTCTGACAAATTGGATACCGTTCTTATCACGAAAAAGTACACAGTGTAGTGTAGCACGTACTTGATTTCTTCCTACTTCTTCTAATCTTTCTTTTAAATCTTTATTTTTTAACATCGTACTTTATTTAAAATTTTGAAATGTACTCCTTTTGGATAAGGGATTTATTCCTCCATACTCACTTCTTCTTTTCCCTAGCCTTTTCCCACACTTTTTTCAGACGGGGTCGGCGTCAGCCTCTCAATCTGGGGTGACTTCTTTGGGCTGACATTTGGTTACAAAAAAAAAGGAAATTTCAGGTATAAAGTCCCCCTGCGAGACTTTCCTCTAACTGAACTCTGCAAAGTAAACTTCATTCTGATCTCCCTTTGCGGAAGATCGGGCTTTGGTCTTGGAACTGTAAAGTATCGAGTATACACCACAAAGGATGGCTGCATTGGTCGCAGGTATTTCTATAGACGGAGATGAAGGACTAACCGCAAGAGCAGGAAAAGTCCTTGCTGGAAGGCCATGGAAAATTCATACATTGAAACCCTAGAAACTTGATATCTTCATAACAGTCTTATCTCCATCTATCCTTGGTTGGTTTTATTGCTTGCAAAAGTTCTTCTACGGCCTGAAGGCATCTTCTCTTGTTCTCAATTGTACGCCTTGACAGATCCGATTCACACACGTAATACGTATGCAAAAAAAAATGTGTGATCTTCATATTTAATATTTTTTTCACTCCATAATACCATCGGTTACTCATTTGCTATTTTCAGAAACCAGTTTCTTCTTCAGCTTTTTTTTTTGGTGCCATCTTTCTTCCTCCGAAATGACCTTGGACAAGGTTACTTTGTGACATTCTCAAGAAATTGGTTCTTCTTCATTAGAATTTTTTTCTAAATGGAGACAATATCTTACAATGTCGATGAGGAATGTGTTCTTGATATCTATTTTCATCGTTTGGCTCTAATGAACATAAAGTTCTAATGAGCATTTATAGATTAGATCTCAGAGTCTGCAAATGGTAAGTGATTATGTCTCTGGAAATGGTAAGTGATGAATGAATATGATTGTAATGAGCAGACATGACGAGCCGATTTTACATTGAGCTAATAATAGCTATGTTGTTGACATTTTCCTTATAGATACATATTTTTCGGCCTCCAAATAGAAACGCATTTTTTTCTACCGTATGTTTTCGGTTGCATTAAAATGCAAATTTGAGAATGGGCATGTAACCTTGAAAATGAATTTCGCGACATTGTGGCGACATAAAAGTACAACTGCAAAGAGACACAATTTGTTCACCTTGATTTTTGGTCAAAAAAATATTCAAATTAAATTAAATAAATCATAAAACAAACCCTTACACACCTACACCTTATAAAAAAATCTGAATTAAAAAAAACTGTGGATAAAAAAAAGTAGAAGAAAGATTAAAGAACAAGAAACATAATATTATTTAATTCATTTTGCGTGTGTAGGTTTGTGTGGAAGAGAGGTTAAATAATCATTTCATTTCCAATATTGTACTTCTGCTGAATTAGAATAACTCATTCAATTAAATTCTGAAACCTTCATTTGTACCAAACAATGATATTCAATTAGATTGTGTACGTACCACACAATTTCTGTCTCGTTAAAATTGGCACAATTGATGACGCTTTGAGGTCTAGTCCGAATTTCAGGGTATGTTCCTTGATAGCTACTTAGCATGTCATCCAAATAAGAGAAGCTTAAAGAATCCCTTAATTTCCTTGGAATAACTTGACATTTACAATACTTTGCCTACCCAATGAGTTCTGTTGTTAGTTGACTTAATTCAACGGCTTGTAATCCATTCAGATCTGCCTGATAATAGTAATCATGATTCTGATACAGATCTGAGTTTTACCTGAGCTTGGAATTAGCATAGTTAATTATTTGCGACAGGTACCTGACAAGTCCTGACGTATTCAGAACTCTGGCTTAAGGATTATTGTATAATCCTTGCTGGAAAACGGCAGGGGTGGTAATCGTAATCTTATCTAAGGAGGACTATTGGTCTCCGAAATCTTTTTTCTGAGCTAAGCAGAAAGCTAAGATCCTTAGAAACCTTTTTTCCTAGCAAAGAAGAGGTATTAAAATACTTGATGCCTAACTTTAACCAAAAAATTTCAACAGAAGGAGACAAATGAAGGTATAAGGTAAAATGTAAAGGTATAAGGTAAAATAATGCCTTATCTGGGTGGCATTCGACCCAAAGCGGAGCAGACTTTCTAAAAACATTTTAACTTTTTTCTCAATTGAGCTATGAAGCTGGGTGACCTCTAGGAGCTTCCTGAAATTTAGTTTTACACACCTACCCAATATTTCATTATCATTTTTCCTTCTCTGGAATCTCGAGATATTTCAACTATAATCGTATTCTTATGTAAGGAGGACCATTGGTCTCAGAAATCTTTTTTCTGAGCTAAGCAGAAAGCTAAGATCCTTAGGAACCTTTTTTCCTCGCAAAGAAGGGGTATTAAAATACTTGATGTTTAACTTTAACCAAAAAATTTCAACAGAAGGGGACAAATGAAGGTATAAGGTAAAATGTAAGGGTATAAGTTAAAATAATGCCTTATCTGGGTGGCATTCGACCCAAAGCGGAGCAGACTTTCTAAAAACATTTTAACTTTTTTTTTTCAATTGAGCTATGAAGCTGGGTGACCCCTAGGAGCTTCCTGAAATTTAGTTTTACACACCTACCCAATATTTCATTATCATTTTTCCTTCTCTGGAATCTCGAGATATTTCAACTTGAGGAAAAGAACACAAGAACTAACTGTACAATCAAGTCTTTGGTTTTATTTGTGATTCAGAGCAGTACAGTATCAGATTGTTATTACATATTACAGAACTGAGCAAGAGCTCTGATTCCAGCTATTGATTATTCTCGTCACAAGTACACCATTCAAGACACAAGAACTAACTGTACAATCAAGTCTTTGGTTTTATTTGTGATTCAGAGCAGTATCAGATTGTTATTACATATTACAGAACTGAGCAAGAGCTCTGATTCCAGCTATTGATTATTCTCGTCACAAGTACACCATTCACAGGTTCAAGATCCGAAGATTAAGGTGTGTCTTCTCTCGATCGGACCAAAGTGGAAACTGTCCCCTTGAAACGAACTGTCCAGACCAGACAGCTTAAACCTGACCGTATAAGATAAATAATTACAGAGTTCTGAAATCTCACGTACCTAAGTGTGAAATGTGTGATTTGAAGACTCATTGGGATACTGTGTACAGTGTGTACTCAGGAAATCTCAAGCGCAAAAAGTAAAGATAAAGGCGCATAAACATCACCGCACTGCGGTAATTTTTGCGGCAGATTTGTACGCACACTTTTTCACAAGTCAAGTGTGCCGTGAAGCGCGCGAACGTCAAGAGGAGAACCTCTCCCATCGAACCACTGATCTTTCACTGGAAGCCTGCATAATATATCTTTTATAAGGGAGGTCTTGACTATAAAGAGAAATCCAAAGTCTAATAACTGCAGATGCACTTTCAAAATATGGAAAACTTGTGATCCCCATTACGCTTATCCAGTTTTGCCATCTGGCCACGTAACTAATCTTAGATCCTACCCTGAATAGGACTCGGATCTTCAAGTTATCTACCCTTACTTCAGATAAACTTAACAAAATAATCACCACGAGGTCTTATCAGTTGTCTTATCACGCCAAAGAACCTCTCCCATTGAACCACTGATCTTTCACTGGAAGCCTATATCTTTTATAAGGGAGGTTTTGACTATAAAGAGAAATCCAAAGTCTAACTGCAGATGCACTTATGGAAAAATCTTTTGATCCCCATTATGCTTATCGAGTTTTGCCATCTGGCCACGTAACTAATCTTAGATCCTACCCTGAATAAGACTCGGATCTTCAAGTTATCTACCCTTACTTCAGATAAACTTAACAAAATAATCACCACGAGGTCTTATCAGTTGTCTTATCACGCCGAGTGAGGCTGACATTTGTTATTCCAGATACCAGATTAGGCTCAAACTAATTGTTGCTAAACAGTATGTTTACATTGAACGTCAAGAGATATTGATCGAATTGTAGCAATAAAGGTTGAAAGGAGAAATAATAATGGTTGTTGGACAATAACCACTTGCACCAACACCAACCTCATAGTACCGGTTTGGTGGACTTTGGATCTGAAGACAGCTGGTTCGAGTCCATTTGAAGACATAAAATTTAGCGTTGTGTAAGAGATGGGAACGACATGATAGCAGTTCCAACAACCATTCATGCCTAATACGATTAAAATTCCTTCTCTTAAGGGTTTAACGTCACTGTAAAGCTTCTAAAAATATAGGTTTGTTTTCGGAACGGAGAAAAAAAGAGCGAAGAAGGAAATGTCTCGACTAACCTTGGTGAACTTGGGCATTCCTCATTCTATTCAAAAGCCTTCGGTACCGGTTTGGTGGTTGGATGGACTTTGACAGCTGGTTCGAGTCCATTTGAAGACATAAAATTTAGCGTTGTGTAAGAGATGGGAACGACATGATAGCAGTTCCAACCACCGTTCATGCCTAATACAATTAAAATTCCTTCTCTTAAGGGTTTAACGTCACTATAAAGCTTCTAAAAATATAGGTTTGTTCTCGGAACGGAGAAAAAAAGAGCGAAGAAGGAAATGTCTCGACTAACCTTGGTGAACTTGGGCATTCCTCATTCTATTCAAAAGCCTTCAATCCTTCTTTCATCTTAGACAGCGTCTAATGAGGTCTTTTCCAGCGCCGACCTCTGACAATGATTTGTGTGATCTATTCTTTTTCCATTTCTACTCCTTTCAAATCAAATATCCCGGGGGTGCCCAACCTTTTCAGAGGGAGATCGACTTGAATTTTCAGTACAGTCTTGCGATCGACATACCTAACTCTGACACACTTGACTTTGGTCCACAAGCTTGGCCTAATCGGGTGTGTAGGATGATATTGCCAGGTTCAAACACTGCTGGGTGTGCTGGTCGCGATCTAAAATGAATCCGCGATCGACCGATTGGGCAGCCCTGAAATATCCCATAGTGAACCGTCTGTTGTCACATCGCTATGTAGATCGCTCCATTGTGTCATTTGAAATGGAATCGCTTCAGTCTACTTATAGCTCGGGATCAGCCTCATACCAAGGTACACCGAATGAAAACCAGTCCAGTTTGCATGACAAGTCCGATCTAGCCTGTCATGTCCAAACATCTTTGATATATTACGAGCATGTTTGTTTTAATACCTCGTTACTTAGGTATAGCAGTCAGGACTGGAAACAGGTTGGAATTTGAAGGAATCTTCCGACTGTCGAAGGTCTTTTCTGGTGAAAATTTATCTTCCTTGGTGGTGTAATGGTCAAGATACTCGACTGACAATCAGGAGGACGTGGGTTCAATCCCAGCCTGGGTGTGGAATTTTATCCTTAACATTGTTTGAGGAATCGACCACAGAAATAGTAGGTACCTATTTGCCTAAGGCCTGCGGCTGGGGTAAAGGGACTTTTGAGTCCCATTTGAAGAGTATAACAGTAGGTCTCGAAATCCTTCCTGGAAATATAAGTTTCCACTAAAAGCTGTCCATGATTTTTGATGGATCCAAGCCTGAAAGTCCTACACAGCGGTGAGTGAGGTACTTGACTTTACGACTAAAATACTTAGGTATTTGGGGTAAAGGGACTTTTGAGTCCCATTCGAAGAGTATAACAGTAGGTCTCGAAGTCCTTCCTCGAAGTCCATGATTTTTGATGGATCCAAGCCTGAAAGTCCTACACAGCGGTGAGTGAGGTACTTGACTTTACGACTAAAATACTTAGGTATTACCTGTCATGTCCAAACATCTTTGATATATTACGAGCATGTTTGTTTTAATACCTCGTTACATAGGTAGCAGTCAGGACTGGAAATGAGCAGTCAGGACTGGAAACAGGTTGGAATTTGAAGGAATCTTCCGACTGTCGAAGGTCTTTTCTAGTGAAAATTTATCTTCCTTGGTGGTTTAATGGTCAAGATACTCGACTGACAATCAGGAGGACGTGGGTTCAATCCCAGCCTGGGTGTGGAATTTTATCCTTAACATTGTTTGAGCGAATCGCTTCAGTCTACCTATAGCTCGGGATCAGCCTCATACCAAGGTACACCGAATGAAAACCAGTCCAGTTTGCATGACAAGTCCGATCTAACTTGTCATGTCCAAACATCTTTGATATATTACGAGCATGTTTGTTTTAATACCTCGTTACATAGGTACCTAGCAGTCAGGACTGGAAACGGGTTGGAATTTGAAGGAATCTTCCGACTGTCGAAGGTCTTTTCTGGTGAAAATTTATCTTCCTTGATGGTGTAATGGTCAAGATACTCGACTGACAATCAGGAGGACGTGGGTTCAATCCCAGCCTGGGTGTGGAATTTTATCCTTAACATTGTTTGAGGAATCGACCACAGAAATAGTAGGTACCTAGTTGCCTACGGCCTACGGCTGGGGTAAAGGCACTTTTGAGTCCCATTCGAACAGTATAACAGTAGGTCTCGAAGTCCTTCCTGGAAATATAAGTTTCCACTAAAAGCTGTCCATGATTTTTGATGGGTCCAAGCCTGAAAGTCCTACACAGCGGTGAGTGAGGTACTTGACTTTACGACTAAAATACTTAGGTATTATTCAATTCTGAAATTCTAGAAGGTTATTGTGGCGATTTTTTTCTAAAGGACACTGAATTCTCTAACTGTATCATGTGTTCATCATGCAACTTAACATTGGATAGAGGTGTCAAGTGGTCAAACGCAGGGGTTGGATTACAAAAATCTCGCAACTTTCAAGGATAACTCTTACTTGGATTTCAAGGTATAGTCCTACTCCTAATACATCTGGAGGAGGTAGCCAATTTGATATTTTGACCAAACCACGAGTCAAATGCTGAAAAGCGGAACCTGTGCGAAGAATAGAATACATCTCATTTATACTGCTAAGATGGGACTGAAAAGGCCCTTTACCCCCGCAGTCAAAGGGTTTAATATGAAAGGGACATCGGTCCCAGTCCCAGCTGACAGTATAAATAAGACTATGGGCGAACAATTCAACCTTTCAAGTATGACCTTTGAAACTCATGATACACCTTTGAAACTCCTGATAATCTTGGCATTGGCCTCTCATAAATCAACCAATCTTTTCAATAATCTTCATGAAAAGAGATCAATTGAGCCATTAGCAGCAAAATCAATTGAGGGCTTTGATAGCATCTTTGAGTTTTCTGCAAGAAATCACGTCATGGATCTGGACCTGACTAGGAGCTGGTGAACCTAAGAGACCAAACTTTTGATTTATTTTATTCATAGCACGGTTTGTAGTTGATTTAAATATGGCATAATATCTAGACGTTTTTTGTCTCCTTAACTTGCATCAAAATCAAAGAACTACGATTATTATATTTTTTACTTTCCTTATCCTATAGGAAGGAAAGTAATGTAATCGGGTCAAATTTTCAATGGTCATTTTTTTAGTGTCAAAACACGTTTTGAGGTCCCTAGAGGCTAAATCCAAAGTTTCAGCCATTGGTCCGTGTGTGTGTCTGTCTGTAAACAAAATATCTTGAGAACGGTAAGAGCTAGAGAGTTGGTATGTAGCTGTCAAATGTGACAAGGATGCGACACGAAACTTTTGGTTAAGACCGGTGCAACGGTTGGCGGCATTTTACCGCTTTTTGGCGGTTTCCGGTGTAATTTAACAATATCTCCGGAACGGTATAAGCTAGAGACTTGAAATTTTGTATGTAGTTCACAAATGTGACAAGGATGCAACATAAAACGTTTGGTTGAGATGATTGCTGTGCTTGGCGGTATTTTGACCGCTTTTGGACAGATTTCGACCGTTTTTTGGCGGTTTTCAGCTATAGCGACAAAATGGTTAGAGAAACGTTTGGTTGAGATGATTGCTGCGTTTGACGGTATTTTGACCGCTTTTGGACAGATTTCGACCGTTTTTTGGCGGTTTTCAGCTATAGCGACAAAACGGTTAGAGATATTGTAAAAGTTAGGGTAAAAGAACACTCAACTAAGCATCATTCAATAGGATAAGGAAAGTCGTGTGATGTTCACATCAGATTTTTTTCTAACTGTTGTAATGGTTTCTTCTAAGCATCATTAAATAGGATAAGGAAAGTCGTGTGATGGTCACACCAGACACCAGGAACAAACCGCGGATACCGCGAACAAACCGCGGATACCGCGCACAAAACGCGAATACCGCGAACAAACCGCGGATACCGCGAACAAACTAAAAGAACTTTAAAACTTCAGTCCGTGGATAAATATATTCATAAATAATCTATCTGATTCTCAAAATTTCCGAAACGGATCCAAGATCAACTTCTCAAAGAAGTTTTTTTCAAAGTTAAAATGAATCGCTATAAATTAAAGAATTAGCATACGAGAATGCAACTTTGTTTCTTGACATTTTCAAAGAACCAAATAACTTTTTTTTATTGATTTCATATTTATTTTTTCCAAGATAATATTTATTGAAACAAAGATAGATTCTAGAATCTAGATCTAACTTGGTAAATGCCTGATAACAGCTTTGACAAGGTTTGAAGGTTATCATCTTCTTCAGTCTTCGCTATAAATTCAGACAATCTTTTCGTGTCAAAATGAAAGAGACAAGATTGATTCAGATTTTTTTCTAACTGTTGTAATGGTTTCTTCTCGCCTGTGAGGTTTCCAAATTTTCAGCTGGAATTCCATTATCTAACTAAAACATCAATTATTTGCGGTAAAAAAAAGCTGAAAAAAATCTGCGTTTGCCTGAGATCGAACCCGCGAATATCGCGAACAAACCACGAATATCGCGAACAAACCGCGGATACCGCGAACAAACCGCGGATACCGCGAACAAACCGCGGATACCGCGAAATGAAAGAGACAAGATTGATTCACGTTATTCTTTCTCGGTTCTGGTGTTCTCCCTTAGACGCACTTCTGAGTTTCACGCGATTTTTTCCGGATATCCTATTTCATCAGCTTTTATGGGCCATCAAAATCAACTTAGCCAGCTTAGTTGATAGTGCGTCTGCCTTGTAAGCGCTAGGCCGCGGGTTCGAACGCGAATACCGCGAACAAACCGCGGATACCGCGCACAAAACGCGAATACCGCGAACAAACCGCGGATACCGCGAGATTTTTTCCGGATATCCTATAGGCAATGTAATTGAAATGAGAGTGTTCCTCCTACACACGACCTCGAATTAAAAGTTATAATTGTCAACAGTTTAGTTAGACTGAATCAGAGTGAAAATATTAGGACTGGCTCTGATTGGAAATCAGGACCAGGCTACTGGCTCTTTCAAGCCGATCGTAGTCAACTCGAATATTACCACAATCTCCAGATGCTAAAAAAAAGCCCTTAAGGTTGCCAATTTCTAGACGTACATAGACAGGCGAAATGTAAATGAAACACTTTTTGTTCGTCAATTCCTAGATGTAAATAGGCTACCAAAGTCCATAGATTATGTACCAAGATATTGAGGAAAGTAGAAATCAAGGAAGCCCAAGAAAGAGATGGAAGGACCATGTCAACACTGGATACAGTGAGAGCAAATCACCCCCAATGCAAGGAAACTTAGAAGAAGTAGCCCAAGGCAGAAAAAGTTGGCGAAGAATGGTCGTGAGAGGTTTAGAGACCCTGTGACCTGCTACAACGACTGATCACTGGGAAATTGACCACAGCTCCATTCAGTAGAAAGGGAAGTACCTCTTGAGGTCTTGAGTAAAGGATTCTCTTGCTATTGGTCTTTCAGAAGGTACCGAGACAAAAAAGCTATGCACAACATTTTATTACAAAATAACTTTATAATCAAGTTATTATAAAATTTATATCTTGGAGTAAAAAACATGGAAAACCATCATTAGAAAATTTCATAAGATCAGGGCATGCCAAGTGCCAACAACGTCATGTATTGTGCTTCACAGCCTACGGATTAGTGGAATCAGGCATACTAATAAGGAACTTGGAAGCCTTTTTTGGCCAACTTTTCCAGAGAAGGAACTTCACCGTGATCTCACGGGGATGATATTCGAATCTTCTTCATTTCAACTTCAGAAACTTGTGTTCAGAAGTTTCTCACTCATATTTTTTTTTATTATTATTATTTATAATCTCATAATATTATTACAACTTCATTACTTCATTGATGAAACATCTGTGAAGCCGTGTCTTACATCCCGGAGGCCTCGGGTTCAATTCCCGGCAAAGTAGAGTTTTTCTTTGGGTCTGTGTCTGAAATACTCAAAATCCGGGATGCACTCAGCTTCATGAGGACAATTTTACTAAATCTTAAACAGTACCTACCAGCCAAGGTGTTACTTATACCAATATTCTTCTAATTCACTGTATATTATATAAAAAAAATCACTTTTTGCCACAAGCAGAACTCGAACCTCCCGCGCTCAGATTGGTAGCCACCCACACCTACCATCAGCCAGATACTAAAATGGCAGAACTCAGAATATTATAAGTAAACTAATTTCCCTTGCAGCCAAGTACCTACATGATCTTGGTTGAATATGGTATGGCAGCAGGCTTGTTTACCAAAAAGGGGCCCCGGGGGCGCCCGGGATGAACCCGAAATTGGGGGCCCTCGTCAAGAATTTTTTTACAATACTAGGCACTCGAATTTCTTTCTTGATGAAAACAATTTGTAATGATTAGAAAGTATGAGCGTTCATTTTCTTCTCAGAAAGAAATCTGCTAGTTTCGGGCCCGTTTGAGGAGCCTGGGCCGGGGGCAGATGGGCCTGGATGAGTCCCCCTGTGAGCAGCCCTGTACGACAGTTTGGCAGTGGGAGGCTGAGGTGATATTATGGAATAATGAGGATTATGTGTATCATAATTAACATGTAGGCGATTTTATAGCTCGGTGTATCTGCACACCAGACTGTCGTGAGGAGACAAGAGGTTCGACACGGTGGTTACGGTGAGCGACCGTGTTGACCGTCTTCCATGAGTTCGACTCCCAGCGAAGACAGTATTTTTGATCGTGGCAAACTGGTGTGCGTTTTTGACTCAACCTGATTTGCCTAGTGCTAGTGCATTTGCGGGCAATTTAGAAAGTCCTCAAATTCGAATCTCACATTGCTTTAGTTCATGAAATCATGATCAATACTTATGTAAATTTCAAGAACATATAAAACTCGAACAATTTTTTTTTGTCCCGGACAGAATTCGAACCCAGTGCCTCTCACAGTCAGTTCTACAGACCAGATGGCGACTGCTTCGGTCCATCTGACTCGTCCAATGTTCGCCCACTCTTAAGTTCATGCTAAACTAACCTTGGACTTGTGTTTATTTTAAGATCATTTATATTTCAAGATTACAAATGAAAAATGGCAGCAGATGGTCCGAAATGGAAGTGGACATAATGGAGCCTGACAGTGCGGTCATCACACTCGGCTTGCAATGCATAGGTCACGGGTTCGAAACGGCGGTCACTTCAATGGAGCGGCTTAAGCTTTTAATGTTTAATCTTTAATTTAAGTTCAATTTCCAGAAAGAACAATAAATATGTAGGTAGAGTTCCTATAGTGGTAACACTCTTGCTTACCGTAAAGAAGGTCCTACATTACGAACCTAGGGTCAAAAAGAAATTTACCAAACGCGCAAAGCTACAGTATTGGGCATTATTTTCGCGTGCTGCGGGCTTTTTCCGACCTCACTCAGAAAATGAGGAGGCGGTTATCACTATCACATTTAGAGATATCTACTTTGCTATTTTCAGAGTAGATAGATATAATTAGATATTTCGATTCCGTGACTTCTTAGTGGTACCTAGCTCTCTCATAAAAAGGTTTCCCAACAAATATCGGTCGTTATTTATTGGACCCATTACCTCCTTCAGTGGATAACTAGGTAGATACGCCCTCAACCTTATCAGCCTTAATTTAGATACACCCTCAGGAAAAGGTGCGATTGCACCACAGTGCATTCTCTCTGTAGATTATCTTTCTAATTTAGATTTAGACAATCACCTAAAAATATACACACCCTTAACCTGCTAAGAGTACCAGTCACCAACTGTAGGGTCCATCACTCACTACTCCACACCGCTCTTGTGATATTGTTAAACAGACCCTGGTTTCATCGCACGCCGAACATTTCAACGAAAAACCTAGTAATAAAGATATGATTGGACGGCGCGACCGCCAGCCTAGTTAGCTTGCTTGGTAGCGCGTCTGCCTTTTAAGCGCTAGGCTGCGGTTTTTATCTTTGACGAATAATGTTCGCTCTCGGAACGGCTGGCTTTACCTACCCTAGGTTTTCAGACCCTGGTTACTGACCACATCGTACATAGACAGGCGAAATGTAAATGAAACACTTTTTGTTCATCAATTCCTAGATATAAATAGGCTCACTCATGTAGATCTGTCATCTTGTAAACAAAACTACCTTACCTTATGTAAAATATTATTTTTGTAATTTTAACACTTGTAACTTTCACTATTCCATACAATGGTGGAACAGGTGTAAGATGTAACTAATATTCCTTTTACCGTCCCTTGACGGTCCTTGAGCCCGAACCCTTGACTCCAAAAGTGTTTTCCATCATCAGGAGGAACGAGGAAGTTATGGGTAACCTCGTTGGTAATGTTGCCAATGAAGACAACTGGGACCAGAAATAAATCATGAAGAAGGCAGAGGCGCAGAATATGCTGCTATTGGGTGATTTATGCCAGAAATGTCGAATTACGATATGCAACCCAAACTTTAAGAGAGACTAATAAATATTGTTCATATTACCAACCTATAAGTTATAATATAAGTTTCGTGTGTCCAAATTTGAATTTCTCCTCCTCCTTCGTCTTCTTCCTTGTTCTTGAGGTTCCTTTTTGTCATACTAAATTCTATGTTGGTCTCTTTGTGACCAACGTCATAATTACCAATAATGTATTATGTTAGGCACTTCATAATTATTCCTGTTCATACTTTTAACGTTTAAACTTATTATGCTTGTATGATGATATCCATATTATACCCCCAGTTGTTAAATCAAAGCTTCATATTTCATAAATAAATTCAAGGAAGATTCATTCGACTTCCAAGTATGACAGAAAAAATATCGTGTGTCACACATTAGGGCGCCCGTCTGGAAAGCAGAAGGTCGCGGATTCGACCCCGACCAAGGCATGGAATTTCATCCTCTTTTGTTAGAAAATCAACACGTATTACTCAGGTATAAACTCCTAATACTAGTACCAGTCGTAATAGAGCTTTCAGGGTTAGGTAGATGGCGGAAAATGCCAAAGGTATCATAGTCTGGCCTACCTTCCGCTTAACAGTGTAGAAATCTATATAGATATTAATAATAATAATAATAATAATATTTCTTTCATCTTGGTCCCGATTTAGATCGGTCGTACAAATTGTGGAGGAAAAACCTTGGAAAAATCGCACATTTTCCTAGTTCTGACAAAGATTTTATGGATTCGTTTTACCTATCTCATTGCAATTGTTTTTCCACAATGGTAAAAATAGAATAGATTAGAATGCAGTAGAATAGAATAGATCATCCTGCTCGTATAAGACTGAGAAATCCCTTTACCCCGGCAGTCGAAACAAGGTATCGTATATTAGATGGGATTGTAGGGAAAACATGGAGCTTGATTAGTTACTTCTTGGGAATCCACTCCTGGGATCCCGGGATTGGATTCCCTCACTACTTTCCGTGTCCTGATATAGGCATGGTACCAGACAGTCCATCTCGCCATCTCACAGAATGACAAGATATCCTCTACTTACTACTACTATAGTTACATGGAAATCTGTAAAAATACCGATGCCAACACAAAAGAAAATACCTTAACAAAGAAAGAAAAGATAGAGAAAGAGAGAGAGAAAGAGAACTCTGTGAATTCCAAACCATTAGGTAATTAGTGCTGTGGTAACAAAACAATTATCATTTATAACTACCTCTTATAGGATCTATCTATCTTTAATTGTTTCAAACGCGGAAAAAACTCAGAAGAAAATTCTTTCTCTTCAGGCGTCAATGGTCTCATGGTCAGGAACGGATTGTGCTATCTGATAAAAGTTTGAAATCAACCAATCAGCTTGCTAAAGAGAGTTACCAAAAGTTTAATCTCAAATTGTGGTCTTGGCCATTGGTACCCGTCACAGACATCAGATTGTGGTCCCGTCCTTTATCATTCGTCACACTCGTCACAGAAATACTACAGAACAAGAAAAACGAGTTTCCACGTGATCACTGAAGTAAAGCAAGGTCCTTTGAAGTGACTTTTTGGACGGGTGACTGACCACCCGTGGGAATACTGAAATAGGTTTAGCGAAATACTACCGAACAAGAAAAACGAGTTTCCGCGTGATCACTGAAGTAAAGCAAGGTCCTTTGAAGTGACTTTTTGGACGAGTGACTGACCACCCGTGGGAATACTGAAATAGGTTTAGCCAACACCTGAGAGTAGCCTAATACGCGTTTCGTTCTTGTTGGAACTCATCAGTTAGATATAGCTCTCAGGTGCTGGCCAAGAATTTGGGAAGTGATATTTATACTTCAGAGATGGAAATTGTGGAGAAACGAGAACCTGGGTTTCTATGTAAGATTTTATTTAGTGTTGAGTGTTGTTGTGAGCGCCACATAGGCTTCTGAGAAAATCAGAGCTCACTCTGTAGAGAATCGACTCTTGAGTGGAAGGTATTCACTAGGTAAAGCCTCGGTTACCCTGCCAACTGGCTGGTCAAGTGGTTTGTATAAAACATCTCTACGGATTTCTTGTTGATTTATCACCAATTATTTACGAATCTTTTCACACCAGGTTCTCTAAATATGTACACAGATTAGCATGTCCACTAGGTAAAGCCTCGGTTACCCTGCCAACTGGCTGGTCAAGTGGTTTGTATAAAGCATCTCTACGGATTTCTTGTTGATTTATCACCAATTATTTACGAATCTTTTCACACCAGGTTCTCTAAATATGTACACAGATTAGCATAATTTTCAATAACTAGCTTATAGATATTAATAGATCATGGAATAAAATATAGATACCTAGATAGATAAAAAAATAAAATAAAAAATACAAAGAAAGGGCAATTGAAGCCAATTACTGGCGATAGATCATATTTCTGCTCTTGGCATAGCTTATAGATATTAATAGATCATGGAATAAAATATAGATAGATAGATAAAAAAATAAAATAAAAAATACAAAGAAAGGGCAATTGAAGCCAATTACTGGCGATAGATCATATTTCTGCTCTTGGCAAAGTCAAGTAACTTCGCCTACAAGATGATGTTTACGGCGAGTCTCTTTAAAATGCAATAGATATGAAAGAAGTTGAAAATAATGTGATACTATGTATAAAAAGCCGATTTGATGGACATTTGACACGAACTTTGAAGAGAAAACGTTGGAAATTGGGATGATGTCCTCCAGCCAAGCTGTCAAAGTTGAAACAAGTGACGACAAGGTAAAAAAGTGAGAACTTGTGTAGTTCAAAGAAAAGGAAAAAAAAAATGTTTTTATAAAATGTACAAGTACCTTCAGGAAAATGAGTCAGAAATTCTTTCGTTAAGTAGCTACATGACATATGTGTGGTAATCAAAATTCTTACAAATGTTAAGTATCATGTAATTCTTGTGAAAAGCCACACGTAATGGTTGTATGGACTGACGACAAGGTAAAAAAGTGAGAACTTACATATGTAGGTACTTCGAAGAAAAGGAAAAAAAAAAATGTTTTTATAAAATGTACAAGTACCTTCAGGAAAATGAGTCATAAATTCTTTCGTTAAGTAGCTGCATGACATATGTGTGCTAATCAAAATTCTTGCAAATGTTAAGTATCATGTAATTCTTGTGAAAAGCCACACGTAATGGTTGTATGCCCCTTGTTTATCCGTCTGTTTTACATGCCACTTAACATGTTACCGACAGAACAAGTCATAACACTCATATTAGTTTGTAATCTGCATAAGAAGTGTCACACAAATAATCTTGTGAAAAAAAAAAAAAAAAAAAAAAAAAAGGAATCCTAAGTTAGGCCCTGCTCATAGGAAATAAAAATATTAAAGGAAAATGCCTGCTTTCAAGTTAAAATTAAGAGAAGGTTGAAAGAATTCAGAGGTCTCAAATAAATCCATTTAAAAAAGAAGAGTTATCAGCGAGCCCGCACCCACGTCTACGCCATCCAAAGGTCCCCGATCCAAATCAAATCCAACAACCAACGCATCTCCAGATCACTCTTGCAACAGAGCCGGTCTTCATGGAGCTAACCAAACGAGCCCAAATGACTAATCTGAGAATGATGCATAGCATAAACAGCTTTACATAACCCATTATATTCTGATCAAATTCCCAAAAGAAGGTAATTTTTCCTGGGAGAACAATCGTTTAAGTAGAAAATTTGGACAGAAATAAGTCACATCCACTATTTTCAATGAAAAGATTTTGAAGAGAAATGAGTCACATCCACTAATTTCAATTAAAAGATTTTGAAAAGAAATCAGCCATTTCCACTAATAATAACCAAAAGACACTCCAGATCACTCTTGCAACAGAGCCGGTCTTCATGGAGCTAACCAAACGAGCCCAAATGACCAATCTAAGAATAATGCATAGCATAATGTCAAGACTACTCAGAACTGATCTGCCATAAAAATAGCTTAATGTCAAGAAGTGTATCTAGACATGATGACAGATTTACCATAAACTGACCATGTTATAGACTTGGTAAGTTCGATGGTCAGTAGTCAGATCGAGGGACGAAACACACGTACCTATCCCGAACCAAAAACCGAATTGGGCTTTTCGTTCACCGTGATAGGCGAAGGGCCAAATAATTAAGAACCAAAGAATGGTTAAAAAGTTTGAAATCAACCAATCAGCTTGCTAAAGAGAGTTACCAAAAGTTTAATCTCAAATTGTGGTCTTGGCCATTGGTACCCGTCAGCCCGAACAGTTTGGGCAAAGATACACACCAATCTATTTCTCAGTCCATCAACGAATAAAATAAAAACTATTCACCAAATTCTAGCACTTAGTAGCCAATTAGAAACGGTTGTTAGGACTCGATATCAAAATCCAAATCTATAAAAATTCGGTCTCGTACATAGATGCCAAGTTCAAAAACCCCGAAGTAATATTATTGATGAAGCTTTATTGGAAATTGGAACAGATGCTGCATCTAATAGGACCATATAATGCACCGTTATCCAAAAACTAGTAAAATAGTCTAAGATTCCATTAGATAACATTTAGGATATTATGTATGTCTTAATTGTCTAATATAATAGGCAATTTAAAGGCAATTTTAATAATAAAAAAAGATATTATGTACAAGAAATGTACTCCTCAGTTCAAATTAAATAGTCTAAGATTCCATTAGATAACATTTAGGATATAATGCATGTCTAAATTGTCTAATATAATAGGCAATTTAAAGGCAATTTTAATAATAAAAAAAGATATTATGTACAAGAAATGTACTCCTCAGTTCAAATTTTGTCTATGGAAGTATGGACCGAAATTTAATAGCATCATATTAGATATTTCCGCCGCTATGCTATAAAACGATCTTACATATGATATTATGATCCTAAGTTTTACATAATATAACATCAACTTTGCCATTGAACTTGAAAACCAGTTAGGTGGGTAATTGCCACGGGCACATCGCGTTATCCTGATAATGACGGTGGAATTATTAGTGGATTTTAACAACCATGGAGACCAAATAAGGAAGGGCGATGTTGCCACCGGGCAAAAGTGAACCAAGTTCAAGTCTGAGGTACGTTTTTCCGACGTAGATATTATAATCATCAATCATCATAAATGGTACTTTGGAGAAGTAATGTTCTCTAATGGTTATACAAATTTTCTCTAGGTGCGGAGTTGCAGATCATTCGGATATTAATTATTTTATTGCTATAGTTTCAATCAAAGTTAGACCTTGGAAATTAGTGTTCATCAGCTTTTATGGGCCATCAAAATCAACTTAGCCAGCTTAGTTGATAGTGCGTCTGCCTTGTAAGCGCTAGGCCGCGGGTTCGAAAATTAACCTAATCCTTTAGACTTTTGGACACATTCGTTATTTGAGGATTAAACTTGCTTTGGACATTTAATAAATTCACACAGGTAACAGGTACAAATATTTCTCTACGGTATTGAGGTTTTCTTCAAGCTTCACTTACTTAGCAACATACCTAAAATCATGATGGATCTGTAAAAGAAATTCAGCTTAGGATTAAAGCCACAAATTGTACTTACTCTACGAACGGCATAATGTACATTGTACATAGACAGGCGAAATGTAAATGAAACACTTTTTGTTCATCAATTCCTAGATATAAATAGGCTAGCAAATCCATAGATTAGCTAGATAGGCTCCTAACAATACATAATTCTAATTATCCACATAGGGTAAGTGTACCATTTATTCGCCCACCTAAAAAACGTACCATTTATTGGCCCACCTGCCCACATTTATTTTTCTAATTTTAGATGTGTTTACAACTGGATAGAAATGTCTGCGTGTTGAGCACATGATCAATATACGAGTCCTATTGAATAACCCAAGTTCCAGGTTCATACTTCATGGTGTTGGATTAAGTTACAAAAGAACATGTGTAAGTAGGAGATACATTTAAATGAAATACTTTTTTGCCAAGAAGAAGGAGAAGACGACTTTTTTTGCCAATTTCTAGACGTACATAGACAGGCGAAATGTAAATGAAACACTTTTTGTTCATCAATTCCTAGATATAAATAGGCTAGCAAATGCATAGATTAGCTAGATAGGCTCCTAACAATACATAATTCTAATTATCCACATAACTAGGGGGAACTCTCAATCTGGAATATGAGGAGAAGAGAACAGTAGAGGACTAGAGGAAGACGGAAGACCAAGAATGAGATGGAAGGACCATGTCAACACTTGATACAGTGAGAGCAAATCACCCCCAATGCAAGGAAACTTAGAAGAAGTAGCCCAAGGCAGAGGGAACTCTCAATCTGGAATATGAGAAGAGAGCAGTAGAGGACTAGAGGAAGACGGAAGACCAAGAAAGAGATGGAAGGACCATGTCAACACTTGATACAGTGAGAGCAAATCACCCCCAATGCAAGGAAACTTAGAAGAAGTAGCCCAAGGCAGAAAAAGTTGGCGAAGAATGGTCGTGAGAGGTTTTGAGACCCTGTGGCCTGCTACAACCAGCCAGTAAGTATGTAAAGGTGTCTTTTTCTTTCAGGAAACTGACGACTGATCACTGGAAAATTGACCACAGCTCCATTCAGTAGAAAGGGAAGTACCTCTTGAGGTATTGAGTAAGGGATTTTCTTGCTATTGGCCTTACAGAAGGTACAGAGACAAAAAAGCTATGCATAATATTTTATTACAAAATAACTTTATAATCAAGTTATTATAAAATTTATATCTTGGAGTAAAAAACATGGAAAACCATCATTAGAAAATTTGCCCTTAAGGTGTGTCCACACATGGTCGACCAGCCGTCGATCGATATCGACTGAACCGTCCACACTGCTTTGACAACATAGATTCAGATCGTCTATCAACGGCCGGTGGACTATGTTTAGACACACCTTTACAGCAGATAAGAACTTATACGTGATCGGATCAAAGCCAGCTACGTCTTTTCTCAAGATCTAACTCAGGAGTTTCTTTTCCTGGCGTTTCGCAGAGCGGCCATTCAGTGCACTATTGGATCTCCAAGTTTGGCTATTAAATTATTAATTACATTTTTTGTTAACAGGTCTTCGACCTTTCAAACACGGCCATTCAGTGCACTATTGGATCTCCAAGTTTGGCTATTAAATTATTAATTACATTTTTTGTTAACAGGTCTTCGACCTTTCAAACTTCAGGCCATGATGAGAGATAGGAATTAGAATCTACAAGTTTGGGATATCTTTATCATACGTGATAAAACTTCACCATAAAAATCGAAGTAGAACCATTAAAAATGAAGCAATAATAATTAAGACATTTTTATTTGAACAAATAGAGTTATTATACCTACCTGCCTAATCTAAATTTAGACCGATGTATAGTAAAAAAACAGACCCATAAAATTGACACTTGCTTGCATATTTTATGCCCTTAAAATACTTATAGGAATTTGGAATTCAAACATTTTTGGGACTCTTTCTTCTCGGAGTTTATAGATTGACAAGGCTCAACCATTCCAACAGCTGAAGATCATGTCTTAAATCAATCTTAAGTCTTAAGAACAACTAGGGGAAAACACCACTAACGCCACCGAGGCAAGTTATTTCGGTTCATAACATAAATTTAAGGTGGTGAAATATTCCCGAAGAAAGAAAGCTATTATGGGGTAGTAAGAATTTTCAAAATAGAGCGAGGTTGTTGAGAAATTTCGAAGAGGGAAATCAGTCACAACCACTAATTTCAATCAAACAATTTTGAAGAGAAATCAGTCACATCCACTAATTTCAATGAAAAGAATTTGAAGAGAAATGAGTCACATCCACTAATTTCAATTAAAAGATTTTGAAAAGAAATCAGCCATTTCCACTAATAATAACCAAAAGACTTCATATTGTTTGCCTAGGTCAAGGCCCTATACTAATTCATTGTTAATTATAAGAATTGAGAACCCATTAACTAGTCAACATTGCTTCAGTTCATGTAATCATGATCAATACTTGTGTAAATTTCAAGAACATATAAAACTCGAACATTTTTTTTGTTGTCCCAGACAGAATTCGAACCCAGTGCCTCTCACAGTCAGTTCTACAGACCAGATGGCGACTGCTTCGGTCCATCTGACTCGTCCAATGTTCGCCCACTCTTAAGTTCATGCTAAACTAACCTTGGACTTGTGTTTATTTTAAGATCATTTATATTTCAAGATTACAAATGAAAAATGGCAGCAGATGGTCCGAAATGGAAGTGGACATAATGGAGCCTGACAGTGCGGTCATCACACTCGGCTTGCAATGCATAGGTCACGGGTTCGAAACGGCGGTCACTAACTAGTCAAATACCATAAGCACCATAATCGAATCCCATAACCATAACAATACGAGGGCGAGATTTTAGTCTTGGACCACTTCATTAAGTTCCAAATCAGATACACCAAATTAGTCAGGGGGTATTAAAATGTGAGAATACCAATATCGCACGTCATTATGTGACATTTATAGGTTCTTTTAAGTTGGTACCTACATACCTATGAGCAGAGATACCGTACACTGCCTCGATAGTATTCACCTCTTCATCTAGTGACTCCGTCGATCGACTAGATTCCAGTCGATCGACGGAGTCGACAACGTGTGGACACAGCTTAAGAACTTATAATTGATTGATTTGGACTCGGAATTTGAATAACTGGAGTTAGAGACTCAGTAGCTCACCCTGTATGACCAAATTGAGTACCTACCTACATATATAAGTTGAACAATGATCCTCAATATCCTCATTGTGGACCGTAATTATGTCATTGAACACGATCATCTTGATCCGATAAACCAGTTCAATCTTTCTCCTTTTTCACCTGTCACTCTTACTCTCTGTCCCTTTTCATTTGTCTAAATTGATACCCATTATTTTTTTCTTTCTCTCCCTTCCTTCTCTCTTTCTCTCTCTCTCTCTCTATCTATCGCACTCTCTCTCCCTCTCTCCCATGCATTTACCTACAAGGCGGCACAAGACATAAAAAGACACATGTATCTAGACATGATGACAGATTTACCATAAACTGACCATGTTATAGACTTTGTAAGTACGATGGTCAGTAGTTAGATCGAGGGACGAAACACATGTACCTATCCCGAACCAAAAACCGAATTGGGCTTTTCGTTCACCGTGATAGGCGAAGGGCCAAATAATTAAGAACCAAATAAGAAGGAGCAAGAGGAGAAGGGGAAGGAGGAGGAAGAAAAGAAGAAGAAGGAGGAGGAGAAGAGGAGAAAAATGTTGAAAACTTAAAAAGTAAAAACTTACCATTGCTCAGCTGATTTAGCGAAAATTTAAAGAGAATGAATCACTTACCTGAAATCAGAAAAACAAACAAAATTGGGACCAAAGAAGAAGAAGGAGCAAGAGGAGAAGGAGGAGGAAGAAAAGAAGAAGGAGGAGGAGAAGAGAAGAAAAATGTTGAAAACTTAAATGTAAAAACTTACCATTGCTCAGCTGATTTAGCGAAAATTTAAAGAGAATGAATCACTTACCTGAAATCAGAAAAACAAACAAAATTGGGAAGAAGGAGCAAGAGGAGAAGGGGAAGGAGGAGGAAGAAAAGAAGAAGAAGAAGGAGGAGAAGAGGAGAAAAATGTTGAAAACTTAAAAAGTAAAAACTTTCCATTGCTCAGCTGATTTAGCGAAAATTTAAAGAGAATTAATCACTTACCTGAAATCAGAAAAACAAACAAAATTGGTTATTGGTTAGAAGTTAGAACACAAAGCTCGATTGTGTGGATTGTCAGGGGAATTAAATCAGCAGCATTTTTGAGACAACGTACATACATATGTACCTCTCTGGCATCATGCAGGTAGTTCAAAAAGGAAATGATGCTTGCGTCATGGGTAAGGTACTTCTTCATCGGAAGAAATATTTTACATTTTTACATCTTATAAACAAAATTGGTTATTGGTTAGAAGTTAGAACACAAAGCTCGATTGTGTGAATTGTCAGGGAAATTAAGATCAGCACTTTTGAGACAACGTACATACGAGTATGTACCTCTCTGGCATCAGGTAGTTCAAAAAGGAAATGATGCTTGCGTCATGGGTAAGGTACTTCTTCATCGGAAGAAATATTTTACATTTTTACATCTTATAAATTGTGTGAAATATTCTGAATCCAATAAATTCCAATAAAAATTATCTGACTAGGCATTCCACTGGTCTTAGTACACAAATCAAACCAAGACCACAAACCACGAGAAAATCAATTAATCAACACTCAGCAGGGAAATATGAAAAACATCGGTGTACGAGAAATGGACAGGAAAAATGCAATTAAAATCATGAAAATTAGGTACACACTTGTGATTTTTGCATAAAATCCCAAGTTCTTTATACAACTTGGTCCATCATAACTATACCTACACGCGTAACACTGGAAAAAGACCATGGTCAAATTTTTGCACATTGATAAGGGTAATTCAAGTGACAATATGCACTTGTGATTTTTGCATAAAATCCCAAGTTCTTTGTACAACTTGGTCGGCTTGGAAAAAAAAATACCCATTAAATTTGCAACACAAGAAAACTTTATTCATTTCAAGAATATGTGCTCTTAGCCTTAGCCATCCATGCTTAGCGAAAGAACGTTGTAAGCACCAGTTTCCAATGGATCCCTGAAATTAAGCTACGTTGATCGTGTATGGTATCAGGATGGGTAATCGCATGTTGCTCACTTTTCGCGGCCCAACTCAAAAAAAACAACAACAATATATACAATCGAAATAAAAGTTCCGTACGCATGAACTGGAAGACATGATTTGCGATTTCACAGAAAACAGAGTCACATGATAGGTGAGGTTAATCTGAGGAGTAGCTTGTAACTCAGCGAAGAGTAAAACCCCCATCACAAAAACCCTCAGCATTTAGCAGTGGTAGACGTTAAACCCCATAGAGGAAGAACCATTGGCCCCTGGTATGACCAGCTAATTTGTCAAAAACAACATGCTGGTTTGCCCCATCATAACTATACCTACACGCGTAACACTGGAAAAAGACCATGGTCAAATTTTTGCACATTGATAAGGGTAATTCAAGTGACAATAATACCTATGATGATGATAATGATGATGAATGATGTCAAAGAGAGGAAGAGCCAGAACAAGGAAAACTTGGACCTCGAACTATAGAAAAAAAAGATGATATTTTGAACTTTGGATGTCAAACTGGTTCCAAGATGAGCAAGATTGGAAGCATCTGGGGCGCATGTTAGGGTGTGCGATTGACGAAATGGATCAATCCAAATCAAATCGAAACTTTTTACAGCCCCTTGTGAAACTGACTGATACACTCACTCATACTAATTACTAGAGCCCTAAAATATACACATGATGAAAATCTGATGACCTGAGGCTGGATTTCTACCAGTTAGTGCTGCTCTTCAAACGTTCTGAAGAGATTAAGTGCACCGCGCATTCTTCATTCTCTTCAACATACGTTTGTTGTGGAGGATCTAAAACCAATTCCCATACAGTAGGTACATGCACAGTAGATGATCGAACAGCATCGACAGCAGTACTAATACACTGTCGGAAAAATATTTACTCTTATACCTACCTGAAAGGCAATATACCCATCTGACAATGTTGAGGGTGTTGACTCCCTAACACTATACTTCAAAAACTTATAAAACCTAATATATAATATAACCTAGTGGTTTCAGTGCGAATGGCCTCCCTCCATAGTTTTAAAAGGCTTAGGGGGGAAAGAAAGGAAATTTGCAATCAACAAGGAAGTAAACCATTATGTAAAGATTTCTAGGGTTTCTAGAACTTCCCATTCCTGCCGCGGCATTTCTTCCCTATATTTAGTTTATTTTCCTCTTTATGTATTCTATCTAATACAGCATCCGCCGAGTTAAAACATACGTTGAAAGAACTATTGACAGGTTTTTTACTTTCAGTGCCAAGTTCTATTCCACCCGACACAATACACCAAAAGGTCATACGAAATGATCTAGTTTTCCCACAGGAAACCCCCGTGTTTCCCTAAAGTTCCTGAGCCGCCAATTCATACTCATCGGCTCATCCTCATCATAAAAAAATTGAAATAAAATTTCTGTAATATTATTCTCCAATTTGAACAGTTTGATCAGCTTGGACAATGTGGCTTTGGTTGGAGAAAGAGTGGGGATAAAATTTACCTTTTATTTATCTTAATACTTGATGTCTACAGTTCATTCAGTGTTGTGTAGTAGTGATCTCAACTTTAATCTAAGGTGGTGTTTTTGGAACAATGAAGTTTCAGGTAAATTGAAAAAAGAAAAAATGTATTTTAAATTTTAAAACATTTTATGAAAAAAATACATCGATCGGAATAAATTTTGAACACAAATAATGAGAAATCTTATGAGAGATTTGAACACACATCAGGGCGAAATGAGACTTCAAAATCCATTTCTTAATGAGCATTTTTCGAACAATTTTTCACAGACTTTGCTATTTGTCAAGCAGCCTTTTTTAGGGACTTTTACAACTTTTTTGATTCAACATTCCAACTTTTCTAAGCATTTTTAAAAGACTACAATAGAGTACAACAATCAATTTTCCGAAAATGTTATACTTTCCAAATTCGTAGCTTTCAAAGTCTTTTTCATGTAGAGTTCATTTCCAAGACCCCAATTTACGGAGCCCGTTTTAAAATCTTTTGCTAATTCTGTGCCCTGAATTCCAAATGCTGGAGACTAAATGTATTTTAAATTTTAAAACATTTTATGAAAAAAATACATCGATCGGAATAAATTTTGAACACAAATAATGAGAAATCTTATGAGAGATTTGAACACACATCAGGGCGAAATGAGACTTCAAAATCCATTTCTTAATGAGCATTTTTCGAACAATTTTTCACAGACTTTGCTATTTGTCAAGCAGCCTTTTTTAGGGACTTTTACAACTTTTTTGATTCAACATTCCAACTTTTCTAAGCATTTTTAAAAGACTACAATAGAGTACAACAATCAATTTTCCGAAAATGTTATACTTTCCAAATTCGTAGCTTTCAAAGTCTTTTTCATGTAGAGTTCATTTCCAAGACCCCAATTTACGGAGCCCGTTTTAAAATCTTTTGCTAATTCTGTGCCCTGAATTCCAAATGCTGGAGACTAATTCGTGCTGTGTGTTTTCAAATCTTTTATCTTTTGGATTTGATGTCTTCTTTGAGCCTTTTCATCCAGTTCGATTTTTTTTTCATAGTGTTTCTTTCGATGTTTTTACTAATCTACTTTTAAATTCCTTTATGTAGCCTCTGTCTAACCCTATTTGTACAGTATTTGTTTTGATTTTGCTTTTGAATTGCTTTACGAATCAGTGATTTCGTTCATATTTGTGACAATATAATTTCACAGTGTTCTTTGTGCTGGTCTATTATTTGATTACTTATAATTTTCCTTACAACACCCGCAGGACTACGGTCACTTTTTTGTTTGTTCAAACTTTTTAGGAATGAACTCTTAATTGGTAGTAACTCGTAACCAGTTTTGGAGTATTTAAATTATATACATTGTTTAAACTAACAATCTTGTGACCGTGTTCCTTATGACTTGTTGACGTGTGTTACAAAACATGAAATATTAACAACTTTTCAACACAACAGAACTCTAGTGCAAATTATTCTCACAATTATGAACATACAATGCCAGTAATAGTCAGGTTTACAAATGTATTGGACTACTATTGTTATCAAACACTAATTAAAACATCAACTACTCACGTATTTAGATCACTATCTTATATCTTCAGAAAACCTATTGGAACGTAGAAAAAACTGCTTTCCTAAATACAAAATTACCTAAACAAGTTACTACTACACTTTCAACACAAGATTGTGGTACAAAATGTCAAAAATAGAACAAATTTCGACGTTTTTCCCTATGTGCTCACGTATTTAGATCACTATCATCTTATATCTTCAGAAAACCTATTGGAACGTAGAAAAAACTGCGTTCCTAAATACAAAATCACCTAAACAAGTTACTACTACACTTTCAACACAAGATTGTGGTACAAAATGTCAAAAATAGAACAAATTTCGACGTTTTTCCCTATGTAGAATGTACGATAGGTATATGTAAACATTTCAAAAGCGTCTACAGACCTTATATAAAGTCGATATGGTACTTAAAAAAAGTCGATATGGTTAAATTTGCACTAAAGTGGGGGCGAATTCTTAACAGTTCAATAGGTACCCAATGGGCCTGAAGGGATGACACTTAAAATTGTGCCATTTGCAAAAATTCAATCAATTTCGGTGCACTGCCTCGATAGTATTCACCTCTTCATCTAGTCGATCGACGGAGTCGACAACGTGTGGACACAGCTTAAGAACTTAATATTGATTGATTTGGACTCGCAATTTGAATAACTGGAGTTAGAGACTCAGTAGCTCACCCTGTATGACCAAATTGAGTACCTACCAACTCAAGAATCCCCAAATACCCTTGGTTCGACAAATAGTTGGCTTTTTGGTTGATTTGAGAAGATTCAAATTGATGTCAGTTGTTACCAAAAGACCGAGTGAGGCTTTCACCTTACGAGACGAAACGAAAGAGAACATCTTCAGAGTTTGATACCCCCTGTATAAGGAATTCTGATAATGATATTAACACCCTGTATTCTTCGTGTTATCAGGTGATATTGTTATTGACATTTTAAACTTATAAGTTTTGTTGAAAATTAAAGTACCTGACCGTCCCTCAAATGAAATTCAATTTGGATTTAACCCGATAACACCTCTATCGTTATGTAACCCATTCTATGGGCTTTGTGGCTCATAAGTTTCGTGTTATCAGGTGATATTGTTATTGACATTTTAAACTTATGAGTTTTGTTGAAAATTAAAGTACCTGAGCGTCCCTCAAATGAAATTCAATTTGGATTTAACCCGATAACACCTCTATCGTTATGTAACCCATTCTATGGGCTTTGTGGCTCATAAGTTTTGCTGTGACATAGGTTATGAGCTTATTAGTGATGTAAGTTTGCGATTGGGATCAAGAGTCTGAGAATTTCCATTATAGGGACTCGAAAATGTCTTTGGAATTTCTCTCTGCACACTTAGAGTGTACCTAATTGGCGAATTTTGTCTCGATTTTGGAATCAAACTGGTCTCTTTGTTGGGCCATCCACTCACCATCAGGTAGACCTGACAGGTACACCTGATCAGATCTGCCTGTCCGTCCTTTCTCATACCTTATGAACATTATACTCATTATAGGGACTCGAAAATGTCTTTGGAATTTCTCTTTGCACACTTAGAGTGTAGTGTACCTAATTGGCGAATTTTGTCTCGATTTTGGAATCAAACTGGTCTCTTCGTTAGGCCATCCACTCACCATCAGGTAGACCTGACAGGTACACCTGATCAGATCTGCCTGTCCGTCCTTTCTCATACCTTATGAACAAACACACTATCACGTAGACCTGACAGGTCTTCCTGATAGTGAGTGGCTGGCCTTATGGACAGCAAAGCGCATAAAGCATCGAGCAGGTAGAGGAAATCGACGATAGAGAGAAACGACGACTGCAAACCGCATCCGCAAAGAGCTGAGAGCAAAAATGCTCTATGCTCTTTGCTCTCCACTCCACCCTGTTTTTAGCCTAAGGAAGCTTGGAGTGGTTAGGAAGTATTCAAAACGTCCACAATGTCTTAACCGCTTAACCCCAATTAGCCTATTAACTTCCACTCAAGAGCTTTTAGGGACCCTACAGGCAATAACCATTGTTTACTGTCATTTGTCAACAATAAAGAGTATTACAAATTGACTTTTGTGTGTAAAATGTAAAATTATAATAATTCAGGTAAACAAATTTTAAAGATACAAAATATAACGTTCGTATAGCTATTAGCTAATAGTACCTATAGTCCTATACTTTCTTCATTAAAAACATCTATTATCTACTCGTATTATAGCTATCCTGTACAAATTTGTTTTCTATCTTAAACTGTTCCAAGTACCCAGCAATAGCTATAATAATTTACCTCAGCTCAGCATAATAATTCCGGTAAACAAATTTTAAAGATACAAAATATAACGTTCGTATAGCTATTAGCTAATAGTAGGTACCTACCTACCTATACATTTTTTATATATAAAAAAAAACTATTATCTACTCGTATTATACTTAGCTATCCTGTACAAATTTGTTTTCTATCTTAAACTGTTCCAAGTACCCAGCAATAGCTATAATAATTTACCTCAGCTCAGTTTATCGGGTGTCAACTAAATGGTGGCATTAATTCTCACAACAATACGGCACAATTGCTCTCAATAAATGACAATGGGTCAACAACTAGAACCTCCTTTACAAAGCTCTATAACCTTAATATTCATACAGAATTACAGAATCTAGTGACGTGGGGTCACATTTTCAAAAGGGGAAGCTATAAACCCCATATACCTACCCGAGGTGGTCACAACGTGGCTTCAGAATATTGTAGACCAAAATTTTCAAAAATTCGCCTGTGGCGACAAGGCTCGCCCCGAATATTGTGGCTCCCGAAGGTAAGGTTAGTGGCCAACACTGCCATATACGAGTACATTTTCTCCAGAACCATTGTTTCTTAACAATCCAGAGATGTTTTTGTAAACAATTCAGCAACTTTTCTACTCTCTCGCTTTATTTCTGAAACATTTTTCTTGGCTTCTAGTATGTACTACGTACTTAACAAGATTCGTAGATTCGCAAAAGCTTAACCCACCTTTTAGGACTGTTTGCCCCTACATCTAAGCCTCAGAGTGGGCTTTTTGTGTACGATGTAATAGGTTTAATCCTGGAAGTTGCTCAACATTTGAAACATTTCGCAACTGTTGGGAAACAAATGTTTCTGATGGGTTCAAGACTTTAGAATCCACGTTTAACAATCATATACTATCTCCCGTAGGTGGTAAATAGGTGGAGGGATGAAAAAAACTGAAGAGATTAATGAGAAGAATCCATGTTTAACAATAAACTGAAGAGTGGGCCTGTGGTGGTTCCCTGGGGTGACACGACACTGACGTCACCAGTAACTCATTTGCAGACCCACTGACTAGTGACCTAGCTCGTAAAGTGAACTTATTTGCTAATGAATATATCTCATTGATCGGCGTTTTACATCCGGGTTTTGTGTGTTCCAGTTCCGGCCAAGATAAAAATGTCAAAGGCCGGGTGTAAATCAAAGTATCTCATTGATCGGCGTTTTACATCCGGGTTTTGTGTGTTCCAGTTCCGGCCAAGATAAAAATGTCAAAGGCCGGGTGTAAATCAAAGTGGAAAACATACAGTGTAGTCTACATAAACACAAGGGTTTGAGCTTCTTCTGAGCCGTTAGTTAGAATTTTATAAAAGCCTTTAGAAAGGTTTGACTGGCCGTCGATCTTGGAAGGATCATTCCCCGGACTCGGGCTGTTCTGTCGGAATAGTTACATATATACTATTTGTGAAAATTTGATTTTAAATTTTTTATTAACCCTTACTACATAGGATCAACATCCTGTTGAACTCAGGGGAAGTTACTTTACAACCAACTGTAATTAAACTCACATGAAGGTGTACATGTTTGCTTAATCTTTCAGTGACAGAGGTTTTACCCTTCATTCGGCGACAAGCGACCCGCCTTCTCGCATTAACCTCACACATCCCCGTCACAACTAAGACGACGATTGATGAACAAAGGTTAGCATCCTGTTGAACTCAGGGGAAGTTACTTTACAACCAACTGTAATTAAACTCACATGAAGGTGTAGATGTTTGCTTAATCTTTCAGTGATAGAGGTTTTACACTTCATTCGGCGACAAGCGACCCGCCTTCTCGCATTAACCTCACACATCCCCGTCACAACTAAGACGACGATTGATGAACAAAGGTTAAGAGCACCCTGTATAAAAAGAATATTTAATAAAGGCCAATTGGGAGGCTGCTACAGTCGTGAGCTTTTCATGACCGAATATGTTTCATTATCACACCAGAAACCTCAGCTTGTATCTGAGAAAAACCTTTCAATATGGTTCAGTTTTTAAAACATTCAATTCTATTCTACATTTCTGTTCTATTATAATAATAATTACTTTATTATAATCTCTTACTTTTCATGCTGATTGCACCAAGGGCTGAGGTTTTCGAGAAATAGATAGGTAGACTCATTATAAATGCATTTGAGTGGAAGTATGGCTGTGGAAAACATGCAAACTATTCCATAAGAACCGAAGATTTATAGTTAATAGATCATATCTGTGGGATATGGGGATATAGGATTATACGAGTGTTAGCAAGGTTGTTCAGAAAAGTTCAAAAAGTAGAATAGACTCATTCATATAACAACCGAGTTTGAAAGTCATTGGAAGAACTAATAATAACATTGACTAGAATGACTAGATGTTGGTTACAATACAATTAATTAACGAAAAAACACGATAATATGTTGAGAGGAGCTAAATCTTTGCTATTGAGATTATGATAAGATCCAATTCATAGATAACAATTGATTTATTCAAAAAGGTTAGGCAACTCATTCATATAACAACCGAGTTTGAAAGTCAATGGAAGAACTAATAATAGAATGACTAGATGTTGGTTACAATACAATTAATTAACGAAAAAACACGATAATAATTATGTTGAGAGGAGCTAAATCTTTGCTATTGAGATTATGATAAGATCCAATTCATAGATAACAATTGATTTATTCAAAAAGGCCCTGCCCATAGGAAAAAATATTAAAGGAAAATGCCTGCTTTCAAGTTAAAATTAAGAGAAGGTTGAAAGAATTCAGAGGTCTCAAATAAATCCATTTAAAACCATAGTTCTAATTCCAACGAATTAGAAGGTACTAATTATAAGGGAACACATAAAAAGATAAAATTATTTACATATTTACACTTCAAGTAACAAGGCCATGTGCAAAAAGGATAATATAAAGGAAGGAATTTGAACTTAATCTTACAAATGGCCTTGAATTTCATGACAAAAGTGGCATTCGAACCACAGTCCCGTCGGTCGTGAATCCAATAGCAACTGCACTTCTGGGACTACCTATTAACCTATATAATCTTATCAAGAAAACTGTAATAGCCTTGTTTATTGTGCTTGAATAGGACTAGGAAAGTAAAAATCCATTTGCCCCAACAGTCCATACAGGGTCTTATAGGTTTACTGGGTTCAGGAATACAAAGGGTGCTCCAAACTTAGAGGGCTCATGAAAATGCAGAGTATGTATCAATAATTTAATTATAAAAGAGAGTCAAAACCGATGGCCGGCCAAAATCTGATTTAGCCATAAATCACATTAGGGTTTCACAAAGTTCATAAATTCGATCAGTGCCATAAGTTTCGTCATAAAATGTCATAAGGAGTCATAAAAGAACCATTTGGACCGGCATATAACATCGGGTTTCAGAACTTGTAATACCTGTAACACATACTTCTAATAGTACACCAGATAAGTAACATATAGATACTCACCTGGTGTACTTAGTCCGATACCTTGAAGTTTTGACCGTACATATTATTGTGATTCAAGTGTACGGCTTAGTAGGTCTATTAAGCTGTGTCCACACGCCGGCCGTCGACTGAAACCGTCCACATTGCCTCGACAACATAGATTCACCTCCTCGATCGACGGGCGTTGACTATGTGTGGACTGTGAACACAGCTTTAGGGTGTAACAATGGACTTATGTTCGAGAGGGTCCCCAAAAATGTGGCCGCTGAGATGCGTTGAAAATTTGCCGCATTATGGCGCGACGCGCAGATCTGTACGCACATTTAAATCTGAACTATTATGTAGTTCAGATCTTTTCGTGATCCTTTGCACGTTTGCATGATCAGAGGATATGCCAGACATTTCAGTATCCAATGTGCCGGACTAACTAGTTCAACTTGTATAGCATATTTCAAAAGCTTCTATCCCATTGAGTATTGAGACACGCTGTTATTGCCAGCTCGGGGCTGAAATTTATCGCTCATATCATAAAGCCATTACACCATTACATAACACTATTAGATTCTTAATCCGGCCATTGTGCCCATAGTTCTGATTCCAACGAATTGGAAGGTACTAATTATAAGGGAACACATAAAAAGATAATATTATTTACATATTTACACTTCAAGTAACAAGGCCATGTGCAAAAAGGATAATATAAAGGAAGGAATTTGAACTTAATCTTACAAATGGCCTTCTGAAATTCATGACAAAAGTGGCATTCGAACCCCGGTCCCGTCGGTTGTGAATCCAATAGCGACTGCACTTCTGTGACTATAATATAATCTTATCAAGAAAACTGTAACAGCCTTGTTTATTTTGCTTGAATAGGACTAACATTACTTTCCTCACCTACTTATCCTTTCCCTTATTATAGGATAAGGAAAGTAAAAATCCATTTGCCCCAACAGTTCATACAGGGTCTTATAGGTTTACTGGGTTCAGGAATACAAAGGGTGCTCCAAACTTAGAGGGCTCATGAAAATGCAGAGTATGTATCAATAATTTAATTATAAAAGAGAGTCAAAACCGATGGCCGGCCAAAATCTGATTTAGCCATAAATCACATTTTATGATATTGTAGAATGTAGACCAACAAAACAATGGGTTCGGCGAATTATTAGATAACAAGTCATTAATTCCAAAAGAAACGATAACTTTGAGCCGAGGATTAAAAATCCCCATAAGTAACCAAGTGTGTACATAACATGCAATAAAAGAGGTACATAAACAATACAACAGAAGAATGAGGTTACAATTTGGCCGGCAAAACATTTCGATCTTATTCATTTTAGAACTATTTAGAATTTAGATCTATCCATTTAGAATTTCAGAACCATACAATGATAATTAGGCCTTTCATTTCTGAATACATATATAAATCTAAAAAGAATGCATTTGTGCTCTTTATTATGGGTACCTACAGTACCTATAGTTTTAATTGCACTGCCTTGATGTGTGTATATATCTGTATATTGACACAAAACACAATTGCAAACTCTTTGCTTTGCACAACAGATTGCAAACACTAAACTTTGTTGTCTAGTTACAGATTCGGGTTTCAGAACTTGTAATACCTGTAACACATACTTCTAATAGTACACCAGATAAGTAACATATAGATACTCACCTGGTGTACTTAGTCCGATACCTTGAAGTTTTGACCGTACATATTATTGTGATTCAAGTGTACGGCTTAGTAGGTCTATTAAGCTGTGTCCACACGCCGGCCGTCGACTGAAACCGTCCACATTGCCTCGACAACATAGATTCACCTCCTCGATCGACGGGCGTTGACTATGTGTGGACTGTGAACACAGCTTTAGGGTGTAACAATGGACTTATGTTCGAGAGGGTCCCCAAAAATGTGGCCGCTGAGATGCGTTGAAAATTTGCCGCATTATGGCGCGACGCGCAGATCTGTACGCACATTTAAATCTGAACTATTATGTAGTTCAGATCTTTTCGTGATCCTTTGCACGTTTGCATGATCAGAGGATATGCCAGACATTTCAGTATCCAATGTGCCGGACTAACTAGTTCAACTTGTATAGCATATTTCAAAAGCTTCTATCCCATTGAGTATTGAGACACGCTGTTATTGCCAGCTCGGGGCTGAAATTTATCGCTCATATCATAAAGCCATTACAAGTGACAATAATACCTATGATGATGATAATGATGATGAATGATGTCAAAGAGAGGAAGAGCCAGAACAAGGAAAACTTGGACCTCGAACTATAGAAAAAAAAGATGATATTTTGAACTTTGGATGTCAAACTGGTTCCAAGATGAGCAAGATTGGAAGCATCTGGGGCGCATGTTAGGGTGTGCGATTGACGAAATGGATCAATCCAAATCAAATCGAAACTTTTTACAGCCCCTTGTGAAACTGACTGATACACTCACTCATACTAATTACTAGAGCCCTAAAATATACACATGATGAAAATCTGATGACCTGAGGCTGGATTTCTACCAGTTAGTGCTGCTCTTCAAACGTTCTGAAGAGATTAAGTGCACCGCGCATTCTTCATTCTCTTCAACATACGTTTGTTGTGGAGGATCTAAAACCAATTCCCATACAGTAGGTACATGCACAGTAGATGATCGAACAGCATCGACAGCAGTACTAATACACTGTCGGAAAAATATTTACTCTTATACCTACCTGAAAGGCAATATACCCATCTGACAATGTTGAGGGTGTTGACTCCCTAACACTATACTTCAAAAACTTATAAAACCTAATATATAATATAACCTAGTGGTTTCAGTGCGAATGGCCTCCCTCCATAGTTTTAAAAGGCTTAGGGGGGAAAGAAAGGAAATTTGCAATCAACAAGGAAGTAAACCATTATGTAAAGATTTCTAGGGTTTCTAGAACTTCCCATTCCTGCCGCGGCATTTCTTCCCTATATTTAGTTTATTTTCCTCTTTATGTATTCTATCTAATACAGCATCCGCCGAGTTAAAACATACGTTGAAAGACATACTAATTACTAGAGCCCTAAAATATACACATGATAAAAATCTGATGACCTGAGGCTGGATTTCTACCAGTTAGTGCTGCTCTTCAAACGTTCTGAAGAGATTAAGTGCACCGCGCATTCTTCATTCTCTTCAACATACGTTTGTTGTGGAGGATCTAAAATCAATTCCCATACAGTAGGTACATGCACAGTAAATGACCGAACAGCATCGACAGCAATACACTGTCGGAAAAATATTTGCGCTTATACCTACCTACCTGAAAGGCAATATACCCATCTGACACTGTTGAGGGTGTTGACTCCCTAACTCTATATACTTCAAAAACTTATACAACCTAATATAACCTTGGGGTTTCAGTGCGAATGGCCTACCTCCATAGTTTTAAAAGCCTAAAGAAAAAAAAAAAAAAGGAAATCATTCTTCATACTCTTCAACATACGTTTGTCAATTCCCATACAGTAGGTACATGCACAGTAGATGACCGAACAGCATCGACAGCAGTACTAATACACTGTCGGAAAAATATTTGCTCTTATACCTACCTGAAAGGCAATATACCCATCTGACAATGTTGAGGGTGTTGACTCCCTCACACAACTCACACTATACTTCAAAAACTTATACCTACAACCTAATATAACCTAGGGGTTTCAGTGCGAATGGCCTCCCTCCATAGTTTTAAAAGCCTAAAGGAAAAAAAAAGGAAATTTGCAATCAACAAGGAAGTAAACCATTATGTAAAGATTTCTAGGGTTTCTAGAACTTCCCATTCCTGCCGTGGCATTTCTTCCCTATATTTAGTTTATTTTCCTCTTTATGTATTCTATCTAATACAGCATCCGCCGAGTTAAAACATACGTTGAAAGAACTATTGACAGGTTTTTTACTTTCAGTGCCAAGTTCTATTCCACCCGACACAATACACCAAAAGGTCATACGAAATGATCTAGTTTTCCCACAGGAAACCCCCGTGCACTTTCAGTGCCAAGTTCTATTCCACCCGACACAATACACCAAAAGGTCATACGAAATGATCTAGTTTTCCCACAGGAAACCCCCGTGTTTCCCTAAAGTTCCTGAGCCGCCAATTCATACTCATCGGCTCATCCTCATCATAAAAAAATTGAAATAAAATTTCTGTAATATTATTCTCCAATTTGAACAGTTTGATCAGCTTGGACAATGTGGCTTTGGTTGGAGAAAGAGTGGGGATAAAATTTACCTTTTATTTATCTTAATACTTGATGTCTACAGTTCATTCAGTGTTGTGTAGTAGTGATCTCAACTTTAATCTAAGGTGGTGTTTTTGGAACAATGAAGTTTCAGGTAAATTGAAAAAAGAAAAAATGTATTTTAAATTTTAAAACATTTTATGAAAAAAATACATCGATCGGAATAAATTTTGAACACAAATAATGAGAAATCTTATTGTTGGTTTTTTGGAGGATGTTCATGTTCAGATCAATATCATTGAGAACATTACCCATCTCATGTTGATTTCTCCTCAGTCGACAAATCAGTCTTTAGAATCAATTTCTAAAACTTTACACGAGGAGGTCCAGTTACCAAACAGTTTTCGTTTTTGTCAGTAAACTCAACAAACGTTGGACTTGAGTTCGGATAATGCACCAAACTCCCGCGATATGACATACTTTCAACTTCCACTTTTAAAACCAGCTGAAAAAGACCAGGAATATTCTTGAGTCCTCGCTTCCGGAATCAAAACAAAAAAATTAATGACTAGCTCTCCTGGCAATCTCATTGAACAAAAATTCCTTCTTGAACATTGTTCCCAAACGCCTTTGTCGCGAACAAATTGGTCCGATAATCTCAAAGCTCAAGAACAACCATCGTGATTTACAATCGGTCACACCAACCCTCATAACAATGGAGATAAGACATCAGGAGAGACACTTTGACGGGAGCATATAAACCAAAGTCCGTCTCAACCTAGAAGATGTCCTTCAATTTGTTGAGCAATAAAGAGTTCAAAGGTTAGTGAGTATTGTTCTAAAAATAGTGCAAACATATAAACCTTTCAAAGCACACAAGTTCTTTCAAAAGGAAGAATAGATATTCTTGACATTTTCAAAGAACCAAATAACTTTTTTTTATTGATTTCATATTTATTTTTTCCAAGATAATATTTATTGAAACAAAGATAGATTCTAGAATCTAGATCTAACTTGGTAAATGCCTGATAACAGCTTTGACAAGGTTTGAAGGTTATCATCTTCTTCAGTCTTCGCTATAAATTCAGACAATCTTTTCGTGTCAAAATGAAAGAGACAAGATTGATTCACGTTATTCTTTCTCGGTTCTGGTGTTCTCCCTTAGACGCACTTCTGAGTTTCACGCGATTTTTTCCGGATATCCTATAGGCAATGTAATTGAAATGAGAGTGTTCCTCCTACACACGACCTCGAATTAAAAGTTATAATTGTCAACAGTTTAGTTAGACTGAATCAGAGTGAAAATATTAGGACTGGCTCTGATTGGAAATCAGGACCAGGCTACTGGCTCTTTCAAGCCGATCGTAGTCAACTCGAATATTACCACAATCTCCAGATGCTAAAAAAAAGAGCCCTTAATGTGTCCACACATGGTCGACCAGCCGTCGATCGATATCGACTGAACCGTCCACACTGCCTTGACAACATAGATTCAGATCGTCTATCATTCTCTCTCTCTCTCTCTCTCTCTCTCTCTCTCTTTCTCCTCTCTCGCGTTGCTCACTATTTTGCTTTCTTTCTCGATCTTTTTTCTTCTCTCTCTATTTCTTTCGACTTTCCAGTCAGTTTGAACTATCTTTCTCTCTCTCTCTCTCTCTCTCTCTCTCCTTTTCCTCCTTGCTCTCTCCCCTATTGCTATTGCTTCTAAACTTCCAGTCTGTTTCTCCCTCCCTCCCTTTTCGTCGTTTATCTCTCCTTCAATTTCAATCTTTCCCTCTCTCTCTCTCTCTCTTCAATCTATCTCCTTTTTCACCTGTCACTCTTACTCTCTGTCCCTTTTCATTTGTCTAAATTGATACCCATTTATTTTTTTCTTTCTCTCCCTTCCTTCTCTCTTTCTCTTTCTCTCTCTCTCTCTCTCTCTCTCTCTCTCTCTCTCTCTATCTATCGCACTCTCTCTCCCTCTCTCCCATGCATTTACCTACAAGGCGGCACAAGACATAAAAAGACACAGATTATGTAATTCTGTATCTTACTGTTCAGCTTGATAATCCAATTATTTCAAATTAAAATACTCGAACGAAAGTAAAAATGTATGTACAGTGGATATTTACAGAATCTCAATGGTATATCTCAACACACAGAACACATGCACAAAAAATGATTACTGGTAATTTAGAACAATAGCTTGTAGAGAGAATTTATTCACTCAGAGAAATGGCACCGAGGGAGCCAAAAAAAAAAAATCACCATAAGGATTCTCATCCAATAACTTAAAATACGAAGCAAAAATGTTATAGAGTACCTAGCAAAAATGTTATATTTGAGAGGAATTATTCTATCAAATTGTCACCATAAGGATTGTCATCCAATAACTTAAAATACGAAGCAAAAATGTTATAGAGTACCTAGCAAAAATGTTATATTTGAGAGGAATTATTCTATCAAATTGCGTCCACCAAGCTAAACACGTACCAATTTTGTAAGTTGAAAGTTTTGTGCATGGGTCCCGCAGTGGAAATCACAAAAATACGAAATATGTATATTTACTTACAAAGACATAAAGAAACTCTTCAATCGAAAATATATTACAACATACGCCGAAATTCGTAAAATGGGTCCAAAGTTTGAAACCTTGCCTGCACGAAGTCGTACGCATAGAATGATACAAAGTAATACCTAATAGTAAATCGGTATAGTCATTAAACCTCATGTGGCTAGAGTGACAAAAATTAAAAAAAAAAAGGACAATAAAATAAAATGGACAGATAAAATCAATGAGCGGTATGGTTTAGTTTCTTTTTTTTATTCTCTCTCCTTCTCTCAAAAAAATAAGTTCAACAATAATTTTCATTTCCAAGAAATGCATTTATTTCCGGGAAAAAATTCCTGGTTCCACAATGAAAAGAAAAGTAAACCATATCTCTCACGAGGGCGAACAGTTAGAGACTGACAAACAAGAACTCTCGTACAGAACATTTTGCTGGTGAAATCACTTACTATCTTCGGTAAGAGGTAAGTAGGGTGTGGCAAAACCATAAAGAGGAAGAGTGGTTCCCTAACTTCCAGGGGGGCACGCCACTGCAAAGTTGAGAGTTGAAGTGGGAGTACAACAGTCATCATTTGTCAATCCAAAACTCCTGACGATTTTTAGTGAATTTGTTTCTTATTGAATAAGTGCATCTCTACGTAGAAAATTCCCTTTCGGAAGAAGTAAGTTAAAAGCTCTTCTAAAATAAAAAGGACAATAAAATAAAATGGACAGATAAAATCAATGAGCGGTATGGTTTAGTTTCCTTTTTTTATTCTCTCTCCTTCTCTCAAAAAAATAAGTTCAAGAATAATTTTCATTTCCAAGAAATGCATTTATTTCCGGGAAAAAATTCCTGGTTCCACAATGAAAAGTAAAGTAAACCATATCTCTCACGAGGGCGAACAGTTAGAGACTGACAAACAAGAACTCTCGTACAGAATATTTTGCTGGTGATACAGGTAGAATAATCACCAAATCACTTACTATCTTCGGTAAGAGGTAAGTAGGGTGTGGCAAAACCATAAAGAGGAAGAGTGGTTCCCTAACTTCCAGGGGGGCACTCCACTGCAAAGTTGAGAGTTGAAGTGGGAGTGCAACAGAGTCATCATTTGTCAATCCAAAACTCCGGACGATTTTTAGTGAATTTGTTTCTTATTGAATAAGTGCATCTCTACGTAGAAAATTCCCTTTCGGAAGAAGTAAGTTAAAAGCTCTTCTAGAGTTTAAAGGGTTTCCAGAATAAATAATAATGCTTTGTTTTGGTTTTATAAAAAACAAGTCTAACAAACTTCAGGACAATGCAACAAAGTTAAAAAAACTTACGATTCTGTCGGGAATTGAACCCGGGACCTCCAGTGTGCAAGCCTAGTGTGATACTAAATCGACCACGGAAGTTGCTCCATTGATTCACATAAAGTTTGAATATGGATAAGGGCCTTAACATTAATGTTAGCTATTATGAAACCAACTTTAGGTAGCCCCATCGATAATGAAACTTACGATTCTGCCGGGAGTTGAACCCGGGACCTCCAGTGTGCAAGCCTAGTGTGATACTAAATCGACCACGGAGGTTGCTCCATTGGTTCACATAAAGTTTGAATATGGATAAGGGCCTTAACATTAATGTTAGCTATTATGAAACCAACTTTAGGTAGCCCCATCGATAATGAAACTTTTCCTACCAATCTAGATGGCAACAGAAGTTTGATAAACTTACCTATTTTTAAAACGTACCAAAGCACTCAAATGAAATAAATATTTTACTATTTCACGATTAAAATTTAATATTTAATATTCATTTCATTGAAAAGTTTGCTACACCAGAGTTTGAAAAGGTTCATAACAATACACATAAATCGTTTAGTTGCTTGTATTTACTTGCTAGCACACTCTTGTGGATTATTTAGTCATAAGCTCCTTTTTGCATTTTTTTTTATGACACAAATAAAGTGAATAGAAAAACCAAAGAAAACAAATAAAATATTTTTTTTTTTTAATTTGCATAAAAAAACACGACTTTTGTCTGTGGACCTGCAATGTAAATATTGAAATAAAAAGACCTATGTTTAATGTTTATGTATATTTTAAATATATTTTTTACAATAATTACTTAATTTAAAAAAGTATTTACACAAAATAAAAACCTAAAATATGTATGTATTTTTTCTTTATTTCTATAAGAATTCAATTGAGTGGATGAGTGAGGGATGGTCTGAATAATATCAATGACATTGTTTTTCATACCATAAGATGTTAATTAGATGAAACCTAAACATTTTGTAGATGAATATAAACTTGACTCTGTAGTTGGGAGGGGGGAAATAGCCTAGATGTATTCAGTAGGTTTAATATTTTAAGAAAAAAAAAAAAAAAAAAAAAAAAAAAAAAAAGGAGTTCAGCTTGATGCCACTGAAAAACACCGACCCCATCTGAACACAAGAAAAGGCAAAGTAGAAAAAGTGGAGTCAACTGCTGTAAGACATCATTTATTATTCAACCAATGAAATTCAAAATTCTTCATTTGAACAGGTAGATAACTAGATACCTAATAAAATCTGAAAATTTGGTTGAATAATCTTTGTACCTAGATCTTTTGTTAGGGCCCATGCCTGTTGTGAGGGTGAACAGATTCTCTTGTATCTTGAAAATATACCTATTACCTATTCATTAAATTAAAACAAAATATGTCCTATATCCCTCAGTGCAAATGTTATCTTCACCACATTTCTACAGTATCAATTATGAATGTATAAGTACTCCTGCAAAAAATTCCGCAGCAAAAAGGGAATTGTAATTTTGACTTAATTTCCTTTCCAATGTAAATAGATAAAAGGGACATTATTTTTAGATAGAAAAACTTTGACCCTTTAACTGTAGTAAAAGAACATTAATTAAAACTTGAAGGAGTAAAAATATCAAAGGAAACTTGTGCAGAAGTCACATCCGTGGAATATTGCTACCAAAGGAACTGGCACAGACAAGCAGTGACCAGTGTTATTATAGGGTTAGGTTAAATACCAAAAGGAGCTTTTCTTTTCCACGGACGTGACTTCTGCATAATTACCCAATGATATAGTGGATGTCAACAAGGAACCTATACCCAAGGATCCACTAGCATTACCAGCGCTAGGGGCAGCAGGGATGTATCCCACCAAGAAATGGCTTACAGAACTCAAACGCAAGGGCATCAAACCAGAAGCTGGTAAACACTACAAGGCTCTGAGACCATTGAGTAACATTGGATATAGGCGAGATTCTACTAGACGCAGGACAGAGGAAATACGACGTGTTACAGGACCTAGTACTAAGAGCTTAAGACGGGATGGAGAACTTGCTAAGAAGAAGATATTGGATTCAAAAACAAGAACAAACACGGCAGCTACAGTGAGGAATCTAACGACAAGACAGTTCAAATCTAGAAGACGATCTCCCCTCAGCAGTGATAGTAGCAGTAGTAGTTCTGAGTGAAATGATGATGACAGAGGGAAATTATAATGATATCATGACAGCAATGTCAAGAGTAATAGGTGAAATGAGAAATACATTTGTAATACACATAAAACCCATTAGACAGGGAACTGAACTGTTGTACTCTGTCATGGCATAGTCAGACAAATCCGCTTGAGCTAAGAGCGTTACATACTTTATTACTGTTACTGCATCCAAATATTGACTCTTTTCTACTAGTGTGGATATGGGTCATTAACTCATTATGCAATCATGTTAGAATCTCACGTTATGTCCGCTACTCATTCCCATAGCACACCTACATTCCAGATCCTACTACTAAGGAGGATACACCCTATATCTTACGGTTTAGGAGAGAACTTCTCTCTCTCTCTCTCGTTTCACTTTCTGTTTATCTGTCTCCCTTCCTTTCATCCTCTTATGTTCAATCCTTGTCTATCTTGATTTTTTTAGAGGGAGAAATATTCCATAAAAATAAAATTTAATAAAACTTGTAAATTACTACAAAATAATATAAAAATCTCCGTCGACATTTCCTTATTAACCCTGATGGTACCTGTCTGACACATACATGGTGGTCATTGGTGGAGGTTTCGAAATTCTTGCCCTTTTCCCAACATTTTAACTATATCTCAAGTCATATCCGCGGTATCTCAAGTCATAAAAAAATCCGTTCCATGATCCATTCACTCCAATAAAGCATCTCAAATGACATTTGAAGAATGATTTTATTAATCTGTCCAGAGTCCAGAATAGCAACTGAACAGGTTAAATCTGTCCTGACTTGAGCTTTGAATTGTTTGTTTTGAATTATAAATGCTGAAATTAAAACTTTCTTTTGTTCTTTCAATTTATTTATTGTTTTCTTAGGACACCAAACGTAAGTATTTGTTATCGGTTTCACCATAATTTTACCAAATTTAAGTCGAATTAGCTAGGTAGACAAAGGAGTTAAAAACAGAGCAATAAACTCCAAGAGAGATATTTTCAGAGACATTAAAAGAAAACGTTTGGTACTCCTCCATAGGTTCGCATAAGAATATTTATAATCAGAATATTATACCTACATTCATATTAGATTTTATTAGAAACATTAGGTAGGTATTGAATATTATTATTGAGTTCTCAAGTGATGCTAAACAAATCAAGGATAAAGATGGAAATATGGAAAAAGGCGGAGGAAGATGAGAGAAAGAGATCATAGTCCTGACTTGAGCTTTGAATTATTTGTTTTGAATTATAAATGCTGAAATTAAAACTTTAACTTTCTTTTGTTCTTTCAATTTATTTAATATTTTCTTAGGACTCCAAACGTAAGTATTTGTTATCGGTTTCACCATAATTTTACCAAATTTAAGTCGAATTAGCTAGGTAGGCAAGATTTAATCCTAACAATAGACGGACAGATTGACAAGGAGTTAAAAACAGATCAATAAAGTCCAAGTGAGAAATTTTCAGAGACATTAAAAGGAAACATGACTCTCACATCACCTCTAGGTTCGCATAAGAATATTAATTTATAGGTAATCAGAATATTATGAACCTACAACCTACATTCATATTAGATTTATTAGAAACATTAGGTAGGTATTGAATATTATTACCTATTGAGTTCTCAAGTGATGCTAAACAAATCAAGGATAAAGATGGAAATATGGAAAAAGGCGGAGGAAGATGAGAGAAAGAGATCATAATGAAAAAGTATAAAAGTAAAAGCAATGTAAAGAAAAGGTAGGAAGAAGTTTTATTGCAAAACAAACGTGAATAGAGGGAGAAATATTCCATAAAAATAAAATTTAATAAAACTTGTAAATTACTACAAAATAATATAAAAATCTCCGTCGACATTTCCATAGAGGTCGTGGCGACGTAGAGAAATCGTGATGGGTCTGACAAACGAAGGTCACGGGTTCAATGCCCTTGTCAAACGAAACAATTTGCATTTTTTTTTAGGTCTGGTATAGAGGGAACTGTAGCTGCTATAAGGTCTTATCGTGCTGCGAAGAGAAGGGCGATAGGATAGGAGAAAGCCAGTTGTTCTGACAACGAACCTTATCCGTTCAGAATGAAATCAGCCCGGGGAATCGAACCCGCAACCTAGCGCTTACAAGGTAGACGGGCCACCCTCCACGCTAACTCGGCTGGCAAGCTGGCACAATTTGAAATCAATTCCAATCCTATTTGTTAACCCACTAGCAATAAGTACTCGTAATTTTCATTAGTCATGAGTCATAACTCATGAGTTCATGAGTCATAACTCATGAGTTTATGAGGAATTCACCATCAAACTTATCACTTAGATTGATTGGTTCCAAAGGAACGAAAAAGAATCACCAAAAGGGGACAACTTTCTTGAAAATAGTTTCAGAAGTTAGCGTGAAAAGACCTTCTGTGGGTCTGTCTTCAATTCCGTTATTAGAAAGTTCTTCGATTGCTTAGTTGGAAATCTGTTCGCTTTGTCTAAGTTAAGATCGTCTTTTACTATCTTGTTACAATGTTGACATTATTGTGTCTAAATGCATGTTCTATATCAGGGGTTCCCAATAAGCCTTGGCTGGCGGACCACTTCCGAAAATCAGGATCACTTCGCGGACCACCCCACCCCCCCC